>NC_046659.1:121671530-121678912 GCF_010883055.1 Belonocnema kinseyi | reverse complement strand
AGGTCGGATTCGGATTCAGCGCAGCAAAAACCTTCGGGTATACTAGGTCTGGTCTCTGGTTCCGGACCTTTGTCAAATTTTGTCGGCCTGTGTAATTCTTGTTGAAAATTCATCTCTTTGATTAAAAATTTGACTATTTTTTTTCAATTTTTTTTTTTTTAATAATTTAAATATTTTCATATGAAATTCAACTATTAGATTCAAATTGAACTTTTTTGTTAAAGAATTTAACTCTTTTGTTTAAAATTCGTGTTTTTAGTTTGAAAATTTAACAATTTCGTTACAAATTTATATTTTTAACTAAAAACTTAACTCTTCCATTTTTGGTAGAAAATTGATCTTTTCTGGTACAAAATTAATTGTTTTTGGTTGAAAGTTGTACTACTTCATTAAAAACTCAGTTGTTTGGTTATAGATTAATAATTTTAGTTAAAAATGCATCTCTTTGATTGAAAATTTAATTACACAGTTTCAAATTCTTTTTTTTTTTTTGTAGAAAATTCAAATATTTTTATTAAAAAATTCAACTATTTGGTTGAATTTTAGCTTTTTTCTTGAAAATTTAACATTTTTGGTTGAAATTTTATCGTTTTCGTTTGAAAATGGTAGACAATTCGACTATTATTTTAAAAATAAAATTTGGTTGAAAATTAATATTTCCGGTATGAAAATTCCACCGTTTCGTTGAGAATTCATTTATTTTTCTAAAAATTTAACGACTTTGGTCAAAACTCCAACTATTTGTTTAAAAAGTAAGTTTTTTGATGAAAATTCATCCTTTTAGCTTGAAAATGGAACTCTTTTACGCATAAGTGCTCTTTCTGATTTGAAAATAAATTTATTCCGATAAATATTTTAAATCTTTTTTGGCTAAATTTCAATTGTTTTGTTGCAAAATGTGCCTGAAAAATATTTCTTGGTTACAAATGAAAAATTTTTTCCTGATATGTTATAAAAATAATTTTCTACTTAAAAAAAGTAACTTACCCACACTGATCTATACAAAACTATTTAAATAATGTAATTATTAAAAAAAATTTTTCGAAAATTCTAAATACTTTCTTAAGGTCATTCAGACAAAAAAAGTACAAGTAACTACATGGAATGTTTGGAAAAACTAATATAAGTTTTTAATTTGAGCCAGTGACGAAAGCACTTCACTTGTGCACATTATTTTAAAGTGAAATAATTCTTAATAAAAAGCACTTAAATTTGAAGCATCAAGGCTGTGAAGTTAGGCAGTGGACAAGAATTCCGAAGTTAATTTGAAATGACCCATATAAATCAATGATTTTAATTTCAAAATATGACTTGAACACTTTGGACGATTTGAAATTATTATCTTAAAGTTTCAAGTTCAAATATTCAAACATTTCTTTTGTTCAAAAAAGTGCCTATTTTTTCAAAATGCTACTTTCTTTTGGTTGGTAATTCATTTTTTAAACAAACAATGTAACTATTCCATTTTTTGTTAAAAATTGGTATTTTTTCTTGAAAATTAATCTTTTTCTAGTTGAAAATTCATGTGTTTTGATAAAAAATTCGTCTTTTTTGGTTGAAAATTTATCAATCTGAACTAATAATTCAACTGTCTGGATTTACATTAGTCTTTTTCGACTGAGGATTCAACAATTTTGCAGAAAATGAATCTATTTGGTTGAAAATGAATTTTTTATTACAAATTCATATTTTTAGTTTAAATTGAACTATTTAGTTAAAAATTAACGAGATGTTCTTATGAGAATATGGTATCTTAAAGTTTCAACAACCTTGCTGGTTGAAAATTTAACTATATCATTTTTAGAGAATTAATTTTCCGGGTTAAAAATTCATCTTTTGGAATGAACTCTCTTGTTCAAAAAAAATTATTTTTAAGATTCATATCATTTCAGTTGAGCATTCATTCCTTTGTTCAAACAATAGCTATTTTTCAAAGTTCTCTTCTTTTTTGGTTGAGGATTAATTTTTTAAACAAACAATGTAAATATTTCAGTGTTGGTTAAAAATTGATATTTTTTCTTGAAAATTAATATTTCTTCTTAAAAATTGATATTTTCTGATTGAAAATTCATGTGTTTTATTATCAGTTCGTCTTTTTGACGAAAACTTATTATTGTGGTTCAAAATTAATCTGGATTTGCTGTAAAATGATACTATACGGTTGAAGATTAACTTTATGTTAAAAATTTATATATATGATTTAAAGGTAACTTATTTTTTTAACATTTAACTTTTTAGTGGAAAATTATCTTTTTCGTTAAGAAGTCATATTTATGGATTGAAAATTCAACCCTTTTGTAGATAATTCGCCCTGTTGGCTTTAAAATTCACTATTTTGGTTAAGAATTTATGTATTTTATTAAATATTCATACTTTTTGGCAGAACATTAATCTTTTTGCTTAAAAAGACACTTTTTCGTTAAAAATTTAAATGTTTGGTTGAAAATTCATCTATTTTATTTAAAAATTTCACTACTTGGTTGAAATTTAAACTAGTTTGTTAGAAGTTCATATTTTTTGAAGATTTACCTCTCTGGTTTAAAATTAAATTTTTTTATCTGAAAATTCAACAATATTTTTTTTTACAGTGAATTAAAGAACCGTAACATCCAGAAATTGTTTAGAATACCTGAGCCTGAACAATTTATCGCAAGGTGGATTTTTTATTTCTCAAGACAGGACATCATGTTCCAGCTACCTGACTCAAAAACTCATTTCCATCTGTCAGAAATATAAGGTTCTCATCTTCTTTTGACGTGTAAATAATCAGAAACGGTGTTATTTCGTAAGGATTGTTGAACGAAGTTTTTAACTTATCTTCCGTTTTTTACCGTAGTTCTTTTCAACATTTTGTAAGCTAAAGGTAGCTTACAAAATGTTTAAAATAATTTTGATCAGATCTACTCAGATTATCCACCCATACTAGTTTGTTCGCAATAATTATTTTCGATTTGAGGAAGAAATATAAAAATGCATAAAACCACACTTGACGGTTAATTATTACCTTGGGATACAGAATATTTGTTATATTCTATAATGTTTTTATTTTTCTAACCATTGTTCACGAGACCTCAATTTTTTCCGGTCAACGACTGACACACAACATTGCTTGCTAACGGTTCTATGACCTAAATTAATATTTTTCATTACTGATGATAACAGAATTACAGAAAACACTTAGTTAATAAGTTTCCAGAAATCGATTTTTTCTTTCTAATAGATTCTGAGAGCAATCTATGAATAAATTAGTCACATTAACCTACGTTTTTCTAATATTGGTTAATACTATTTTTACATAAGGTAGAAAGTAATGCATTACATTTTTAGTACCGAATTAAAATTTATACGAGGTAATTTAGTAATTAATTGTTTGAACTCTATACAAAATAAAAAAGTACTTTTCTCAAACCCTAAATAGATTACCTTAAGATTTTGAAATTCCACATAAAGTGAAAATAAATTTTGTCATAGAAAAATGAGCCTTACGAAATTAGAATTATAACAATATTTTTAACAATTGTCGAAATTTTTAAACGAAAAAAATAATATTTAACCAAAAACAGGTGCATTTTCAGGAAAAAAGACGAATTTTTTAGAATTTATTTCAACCCAGTTTATTTTCAACCCAGAAAGACGAATTTTTTACCATAAATGATACATATTCTACCAAAAGATGAGTTTTTAACAAAACATTTGAATCCTCAACCGAATAGATGAAGTTTCAATTAAGAAAGTTTAATTTTAAGCTAAATACTCGAATTGTCAACTAAAAAAAGATTTTTCTAAACCAAACACTGAATTTTCCAAATTTTCAGTTTAAAACCTTAATTTTAAAATAAAATGAATTTTCGACCTGTTGAAATAAACGAAAAAATACAAATTGTTAACCAAATAGTTAGATTTACAACAAAAGAAACTTTCAAGAAAAAATGCAATCCTTAACCAAAGTAGATTAACTTTCAAACGCACATTTAAATTTCGAATCAAAACAAGAAATGGAATAGTCACATTCTCAGTTTAAAAAAATAATTCTTCATAACAAACAAAAAAAAAACGAATTCTTAACAAAACACTCAAGTTTTTAAATAAGTAAATAGTTCAATTTTGAACGAAAAAGATAAATTTTCAGCCAAAAAAATTGATTTTCAACAAATTAGTTCACTTTAAACCAAGTAGTTCGTAACGTTACTTCCAGTGACTCCCCCTCCCGCCAATAAAATCCCCCTTTCTCCATAAAATTGGCAACATAGTTTATGGACGATCCGTACGCAACTTTTAATTTTATTTCGAAAATCAATATATTAGCTTATCCTAGCGAGTCTCAACCAACTTTAACCGATATATCCTTGAGATTAGATGATAATTGGATACTGTTTTTATGTTGTATAGAAGTACTTTTCTTCAAAAAAAAAAAAATTATCAATAAAAATTGTTTTTCAAATTGTAGACTTTTATTGCTTTTATTAATTATTGTTCCTTTTAAAATCATGCCAGCATCATTTAATTATGACCTGAGATGAACCTTTTGATAAAAAAATGATTCAAGAACTTGTGTGGAAAGTAGATTTAACTGTTATTATTTCACAAACAAATTTTGCAGAACTGTTTGGACTCTATATTTAACGTTTAGCAATCCCTGAGCATACCACTTTTTTTATTATTATCTTTTTTTGAATAACAAAATTTTTCAGTTTGAAAAAAGCATTCCCGCGATTTTTTCATGCAAAATAGGCGCATACTATGTGAGAATAATATTTTGCACTAAAACTTCTTGCAATATCTTCTTTAAGCATTACAAGTACTTGTATAGGTTGGGACACCGTATATAGATTGGGATAACGCGTTTTTTCGTGTTTACAAGTAGTAGAAATATTATCATATGCTGAGATTATTCAATTATCATTAACTAAATAATTTTCTTCGACATTTCAAGCTAAATGAGTTCAATGTGTTATGAATTTAATAAATTGTTATGTCTGGAATGGATTTTGCTTACAGTGCAGATCACTTTTTCCCCAACAATGCAAAAATACCGTTAAATGTATAGGTTGGGTCACGTGCACAGTATAGGTTGGATCACGTTTCTTGATACCTATATACGCTATTTTTTCACTGAAAATCGTATTTGGAGTCATTTTTTAGTGTTGATAATATAAATAATCGCACTTTCCGTCATTCTTCTGTACTTTTCACACTCAACATTTTTGAACATTTTCGGCTAGAAGCAAAAAAGTAAACGAGCGATCACTGATTTCAAAGGTTTGGAAAAATGGATAAAGCTGATATTTGTAATTATTGCTCATTCTTATGTAAAACCCCAACTGAACAAATAAATATTTACTAAAATGTTTACTGTGTCGTTTCAACATTTTTCTTACACTTCTTATTCATGTTATAAGAGGTGTCCTAACCCTAAACTAAGAACTTTGTTGGTAGATTGGAAGATATTCGGAAAATCAGCTATAAATTTTTTTTGTATCGCAATTATATATGTTTTGTTCCTCAAAACGGTGTAATGCAAGCCGAGAAACAATATCATGAAAAAAAAGTTATGGACCAAAAACAAAACTTAGCCCAACCTTTACCTCTATATCTATATCAAAAAAAGTAATCAGATCTGTAATAAATGGTAGTGTGAAACTCTGAATTAATAAAAGCGAGATTTATTTTGATCTCTTAATTACTTCTTGTAATAATCAGTTTTATGAGGATTATTTTTCCGCTTCGTTAATTTTTTGATACACGGGCTTATTTTACGAGATTGTAACTGAAGGGACGAGAAGAGCCTGTCGAGACCGCTGGGAAGTTCGGCGCCAAAATTTATAACTCATTTCATACTTGCACGAAAGAGAGTAACGCGAAATTGCAAGTGCATGTACACTTCGTGCGAAATTTATAGCACGAGTCGAGTTTCATTTTTATTATAATGCGGGTCCTTTCGTAATTATGGAAATTAATATGTGGATCTCTTCGGTTATTGCCGAAGGCAAAGAGAAAACGTGCATAACGTCGGCCGGCTGATCTTCTTGGGGGCCGGAAGTGGGTTGATCAGCGTCAAAGAAAAATTAACGGTTGTGTCGCGAATCCTAGGTGCGGGAAAGATTTTACGAAACTGATTGTATTAACTTGTTGCTAAAGCAAAAGGGTGTGAGGTATCTCAATGGGAAGTCTCAGACTCACAATTTAATGGCAACAACTTCCGGCTTGTAAATAAGAGGTGATCCTCAATTAGAGCAATTAAGTCTATAGAGAGAACAATAGGATACCATATGACCTCTGTGTAAAAGAAAGCAATCTAGACAAAATTAACAGTAAGTACATAAAAACAAGGTAGCCGAAAGAGTTTAATGTCCAAAATTACATTGGAAAATTTGTTTTTCGAATTTGCATGCATATCGCCCCCAAATTGGTTCAAATCCGCAAAAAAATTATATTTAGAGGCTCCGCAAGCCACATATGAAGCTTAACACGTATTTCCCATAACACAAAAAAACAAAGTGTAAATTAAACACTCATTACAGGGTATAATGCGCCTGCAACAAAATTACCCATTAGTAGTGTGAATGCTATACTGCAATAAGCGAATTTCTTAATTATCTCCATATCTAAAGGTAATGTTTCTCTGTGATTTAGGGTATGATGTGCCGATAATTTGGGGTACGATGTGCTGAAAACTTGAGGATACGATGCTAAAAATATAAGGAAATAAAATAATAAAATAATTTAATATAATAAAAATAAATAATAGTTGAAATACTAATAAATGACAAAAAATTAAATTTTTATATAATGAAATTTTTATTTCTTTAATAATAAAGTCTAATAAATAATGCAATATCATTAAATATTTAGAAGGTCTAAATCAAAATAATCTTGTTAGAAATATTATAAAGTATAATATTCTTAATCAATTTAATGAAAAATGCATTATTGTACAAGAGTGAAAAATGGAAAATAAGTTTTGTTATCATTTGAATTTAAATGTTATATATTTTAAATTATTAGTAAAAATTTTATTATTTAAAAAATATTTATAATGTGCCGACCGCTTGAAGTACAAAGTCCCAGAGATATTTGAATTAAATCCAAAATAAACACCTTTATAATTCAACCTGAAACAAAATTTATCTCTACGCTTTGATTGTGAAGAAAAAAGACGTTTTTGTACATTTTATTCAGAATAGTCAAATACTAAGTAAATCGCGATTTTTCAAAATTTTTCAACTTATTTTCAGTTTTTCAGTTAGAGCGAGGCCATAATCAAGTACATTTAACATAAATAATTGTGGGTCCGGATGCAATAAGGGCAAATAAAATTTTTTCGTGCGAAAACGAAGTCCCCTGGAGGCTTTAGAAAAAATTTTCGAATTTTAATTTTCAAA
>NC_046659.1:121656341-121671430 GCF_010883055.1 Belonocnema kinseyi | reverse complement strand
AATTAAAATTCGAAAATTTTTTCTAAAGCCTCCAGGGGACTTCGTTTTCGCACGAAAAAATTTTATGTGCCCTTATTGCATCCGGACCCACAATTGTTCAAACAATTTACTGTTTATAATAATATTCATTTACAATAATACCAGAAATTTACAGATTTTTTAAATTACTTTTTTTCCAGTTTTCAATTAGAAGGAGGTGATAATTGTTTCAAGTTAACAAACATAATTTTGAAAATAGCCTTATTATTTTAAATAATATTCTCTTTAAATAATGACACTAAATTTCGGTTTATTATTAAATAATCAACTTTCTGTCGAATATATATCTAGAGCGGTGTAAAAATAATTAATATTTAACAAACATCATTGTTTAAACAAATTTTTGTTTTTTGTAAACTTTTAACTCGGTTTGATAATAAGCAATTTATTACTGTGTATAACTATCTTCTCTTAGAAAGTTGATAGAAAATTGTGTTTTTTTTGGAAACTTTTAACTTTGCCTTGAAATAGAACAGATATTTGAAATGATCTTCATATTACCTATGTGAATTTTCCTTACATTAGTTACTGAGATCCTTTTTGTTTGAATTTTTATTGACATTATTTCTTTATTTGTACTAAAATGTAAAAAGAAATTTGAAAAATTCAGGAAAACCCGCAACTTTCTAGCTTTAGTCTCAGAGGAGATACTTATAAACCATAATAAATTGCTTAAGCAATTATGTTTCTTAAATTGCATTATTTATTATCTCAATATCTCAATAATAATAATAATAATAATAATATCTCAACTATCTAGCATTATTGTACGAGAAAATAGTTATAAACAAGTATAATTTGTTTAAAAAATTATGTATGTTAAATTGCATTAAGTATTATTTAACTTTCAGTCAAAAGTTGAGAGAACGTTGAAAATTTGAGATAAAACCACAACTTTCTAATATTATTCGAAGAGAATACTATTAAAAATAATTATTATGGTTCAAACGATTATTTTTATTTTGATGACTTTTAACAAGATAGTAGAAATTTCAACAAAATAATTTTAAATAAACGTTGAATTTTCAACCAAATGTAACAATGTAATTAAACTAACAACAAAATAGTTGACTTTTTAAGCAAAAGGTTGAATTTTCAACAAAAAAATGAATTCACAAATAAAGAATATAATAATGATGCTTCAAAAAAGAAAAAATAATTTTAAAAAATAGATTAATTTTTAGCAAAATAGTTCAACCGAAAAAAATTAAAAGTAGCATTTTTAACGAAAAAAGAAGAATTTTCAAAAAAGAAAGAGATGAATTCTAAAACCAAACACATAAATTTGTAATGAAAAAGATTATGTTTATATAAAAAAAAAATTTTACACAAAATACATGCATTTTTAAATGAATAGTTAAATTTTCATCTAAAAAATATCAATTTTCAACAAAAACTGTAAAAGTTAAATTTTTAGTAAAAAAAATAATTTTAAACAATAGAAAACGATTATTACCAAAATAGTCCAAATTTTCAACCAAAGAGGCGAATTAAAAAAAAATTTATGAATTTTTATAATTCTTTTTTACATTATAGTTCTATTCAAAAAAACTAAATCAAGAAACATCTTCAGTTAAAAAATTAAATTTTAATAAATGTGAAGAAGTTTTCAAAAATGATCAATCTTTATTAAAACTATGCTTTTTAAAACATTTATTCCATCTTCAACTACGTAGTTTAATTATTGAATAAAAAGATGAATTTTCAACGAATAATGTAATAGTAGATATATTCGAACCAAACAATATTTCTATTTGAAACCAAAAACAGTTGGATTGAACCGAAGAAGATGCATTTTTAACAAAATAGTTAAATCCTTTACTGTAAAAGATCAATTATGAACCAAACAGTTGCATTTTTACCAAAAGAGGATGCAGCTAAAACAGATTAATATTTAAACCAAAAAATAGTTGAAATTTCAAAGAAGAAAAATTTCGGTTGAATTTTCAAAACCAAAACCCTAAATTTTTAAAAACAAAAAAAAAGATAGAAATAGCCACATCAATTACTGACAAGAACATTATATCAGGCTAACCGCAAAACTTCATTTTCATAATTTTCTAATTTTTCCCTGCCAAGCTTTCATTTCCTCTAACCATTTGTATTCAAAGACACGAATCTTATAATATTTTTAGTATAGCATCTTTTATAAGACGATTAAAAAATGTCAAATTAAAAAGGTCAAAATTAAAAATTAATTATCCATGAAAGTTATTTAAAACAACTTTTATAGCAATACCTTGACTCTTCCGTGACTTTCCCTGATCAATCAAATTCCTTGATTTTTCCAGGTTTTCCCTCACATAAGGCCAAGCTCATTAAAAAAATTTTTTAATAACGGAATAAATATATCAAAGATTGTTATTTTTAATAGGTTCATGAAAGCACAAAAGCCATATAAATTAAATTACACGTGGCACTTTGAGTTTTAGATTCCAGCAAGTATTCAATGAAAAGGATATTTTCTATCATCTACTATGAAGTTATTTAATGACTTTCGATTTTTGTATCTTCAAAGGAACAAATTTGAATCTGAGTATAAGTAAAGAAAGGTCTCCCAAAAAGTACGAGTGAAAGTTCTACAGTTGCTCCGCGAGTATCTGTCCTCAGTATGTTACTAATTAATAATTAAAAAAAAGAAAGATAAAGATCAAAGTAGGTCCTATACAAAAAAAGAGAAACGTACATATATAAAAAATCACTGGACAATGTCATGTTTCATGATGTTTTCTGATTTTTCTCTGACCAATTTTTAATTTTTCCTAACCATAAATATTTAAAGATCAGAATTTTAATCGTGCAATATTGATTTTTAAGAAAACGGTTATATTTTCAACCAAATAAATTTGCTAGAAGGTAATTGAATTTCCTTAAAAAAAAGCTTTTCACATCCAAAGAACGAATTTTCTGTTGAAATGGACCAATGGTAAATAAAACAATTAAATTTTCGACAAAAAAAAATAATTTTTAACAAAATACTTGCATTTTTTATAAGACAATTCAAGTTTTAACTCGAAGAGTAGAATTTTTAACAGAAAATGTAATATTCTATATTTTAACCAAAAAGGTGAATTTTTAACTAAAATGATAAATTTTCAAAAACAAAAAGACGAATTTTTATAAAATAGATATTTTTCTGTCAAGAAAGAAAAAAATAATCTTAAGTGTTAAACTCTCAAGCCAAAAGATGATTTTTCTGTAAAACAATTACAGTTTAAACCTAAAATATAAAATATGAGATCAACTTTCAGGGAAAAAATAACTTTGCAATAAAGTAGTTCAACTTTTACCAAAGTAGTTTAAGTATCTATTAAAAAAGATCTAGTTAAAAAAAAATAGTTTAACTTTCAACCAAAGAGATTTATTTTCAACAAACGATGCAATAGTAGATATTTCAACCAAAATCGATTTTGATTTTAAATAAAAAATAGTTAAATTGAACCAAAAACGAAGAATTTTTCATAAAATATTTAAATCCTTCATCAAAAAGCTAAAGCTTCAACAAAACAGTTGAATTTATATTACAAAAGAATGAAGTTTCTATAAAAATAAATGAATTTTTTAACCAAAAAGAACAGTTTTCCAAAATATCGTTTAAATATCAACCAGAAAAGATTTAGGTGCAACTTTTGATACCAAAATCGTAAACTTAAAAAAAAAGTTAATTTTCTACTCAAATAGTCGAATATTCTACCAACAAAGGCGAATTTTCAACCATAAGTAGAAAAATTACATTATCAGTTAAGAAAACTAAGGTAAAATTAAAAAAAATTTTAACAAAATACATACATTTTTAATTGAAAAAGATAATTTAAAAAAAAATAGTTGGAACTTTCAACCAAAGATTTAAATTTCCAACTAAAATGATGAATCTTGAAGGGGAATATATAAATTTAAAGTTAAAAAATTAATTCTCAACCAAAAAGAAACGAATTTTCAACCAAAGAGATGAAACTTTAACTAAAATGATGAATCTTCAAGAAAGAAAAAAGATTTTTTAACAAACAGGTTAATTCTCTAACCAAGTACTTCAATCTTCAACCAAAAAAGATGAATTTCCAACGAATAATACATTTTTAGCAAAATTGTTAAATTCTCAACCAAAGAAGAATAAATTTCTACCAAGAAGATTAATTTTATGCCAAAAAGATGGTATTTATATTAAAACAGATGAATTTTTAAACCAAAGAAGAGGCATTTTCCAAAAAATAGTTCAATTTTTAATAAAGCAAGATTTCAGTTTAATTTTCAAAACCAAAATAGTAGTTGCATTTTCAAACCCCAGCTTTATCAGTTAAAAACCCCCTTCCCCTTCCTATTACCAAATTTTTAATAATTTCTCCCACTACCATTATCACTAATTCCATTCCCATAATTTCTCCTCATTTATCGTACATCCCAACCCATCATCAATTCCCATCACTTCCCTTAATTTTCATCCCCTCACTTCTCCTTATCTCATTTTCCGTCATAACCCCTACTTTCCCTCTCATAATTTCCCCTCACTTTCCCCAATATCCTGCCCATTTCCCCTCACTTCTACACTTTCCTACGCCTCATTTCCCCTACTTTTCCTCCCCTCATTTCCCCTCAAATCCCTTATTTCGTACGGATATTCGAATTCTTATAGAAATTCTTTGATTTTTTCCAAATCACTGACTAATAGGGGAGCGTCACCCAGGTTGGGAGACTGCATAGGTTGTTGGGACAGCGCGTTTTAGTATTAGTATCAAAATAACGAATTACAAGGAGGGGAAAAATGATCGTGTTGACATTATTCAACCTTTATTAACTGAATATTTTTTATCCAAATTTTTGAGGTAAATGAGTTCAATGTGATATGGATTAAATACGTTGTTATGTCTGAAGCGGTTTTTGCATACAGTACAAACCATTTTTTTCCTCGAACAATGCAAAAATCCCATTAAATATATAGTTTGGGACACGTGTACCGTATAGGTTGGGACACATGTGCCGTGTAGGTTAGGATACGTATTTTTTTCATTGAAAATCATCTTTGGACTAACTTTTGAGTGTTAATAATCAACATAATCACACTGTCGGTTATTGGTATGTTCTATGTACTTTTTACATTTTAGAACGTCTCGTTATAAGCGAAAAACTGAACGGAGTTGACTTATTTCGAGGGCTTGGCAAAATAGATAAAGCTAATATTTTTGATTACTCATTTTTTTGTAAAAATTTAATTTAGTTACATTAATTTTTGTGTGAAAATTGAAAAAATAAATATTTATTGAAAGATTCACTGTGGCGTTTTAAAAGTATTTTTTACATTTATTCTCCACGTTTTACGAGCTGTGCCAACGTACAATACAAATTTTTTTTTGGTAAATTGGAAGGCGTTCAGAAAATCAGCTCTAACTTTTTTTGCACCGTAATTATATATTCTTTCTTCACAAAAAGTAAGCTATTTAATAGACCTTCAAAACGGTGTAATGAAACCCCAAAACAATGATAATGGAAAAAGTAATAGGCAAAAAACGAAACCGGTCCTAATCTTTACTACATTCCACTACCTAATTTCAATGTTTTTCCTGACCTACGGCCACCCTGCATTTCTCTCATAGGTATTTTAAAGCCAAGAACAATTTTATGTTTAATTACAAATAAGTATTTATTATAAACGTGAAATATGCAATTTATGAGATGTATTTTTTCAGTTGTAGCAAGTGGGTAGCAAGTGGCAGCAAGTGGCTAGTGGTAGAAAGGCAGGAGACCTGTGGTATCTTTAAGAAGAAGTTCCACAGACACTCTGACGCCATTAAGTGCTCGGCACTCTCGAAATATTGTTCAATGTCTCGGCCAATGGCACGTAAGACCACTTTCTCCGCTTCAAGTCGAGAAATAAACAAAATCGAATACGGCACGGCAGCCAAGGTGCGCTTGAGAATTTTCGGTTCAGCGAATACGCAGAAGACACTAAATCAACAGCCACCAATACCACCTCGTAAAGATATTTTCTTAGGAAAAGAACCGTTCTTTACTTCCTGCTCTGATTGGCGAGCATCGAAAGTAGAGATTACAGTTTTTAATTAATTCATACAAAGGGTTGCAATATGCTTTGACTCTCATTTTAGAGAGAAAGTAGTTTTTATAATTTTTTCATTTGATATCTTTTTTTTTTTAATGCGGAAGTAGATAAGTGAGGAAAGTTCTAAATACAACTTTCCGTACGATTAATGAACTTGCGTCTAGAGTGTATAAATCAGAAACTTTACGTCGCTCCGTGCTATGACTCAAGAATTAGACTAGTTTTTTAAATATATTCCTGCAGCGACCTTACTGGCATTGCAGGAAGGTTCTTTTCGGGTTTGCGTACATGTAGCCTTGTTGCTAAATCGGGAGAATCGAAAAATAAACAGTCAGGGACGTCTAAGCCGCTTTAAATTGGAAGGCACAATATTGCGCAATATCTGTATGTGAGTACCCGCGCGCTGCGCCTTTTCACTACGCTGCTGTTGATGTTCGTACATGTCGGTGCTAGCAGAAAGCTATAAAAAAAACTCGAATTATTAATTAATAACACTGAGCGATACCATGCTTCTGCTTTTCAGAATCTAGGCGCAAGTTCAATTATCTAACGGATAAAGTGGTGCGGAACCCTTCTATACAATGACAGTGAATACCAGGACAGGAATCCATAAAAAAACTAGTCTAATTCTTGAGTTATAACACGGAGCGATGCCAAGTTTCTGCTTTATACATTCTAGCCGCAAATACATTAATCATACGAAAATTTATATTCAGAACTCTCTTTAATTATTAAATGGCGGATTCAAATCGAAATAATTGAACTATTAATTTCATAGGGACCGTTTTAATCAAAGAAAAAATTCCCGGTGATTTCCCGATTCGCAAACATTTATCAGGGTCATCGAAATTAAAAAGCTTGAAGGCTTCAAGCTTAAAACTTTTTTCATTTTTAGTAATTAAACTAATGATGTAAGTTGCTACCTATGTTAGATAAAATTTACCAAAACATTAACCTTGAAATTGTATCTTTGTATTATTAGTTGGGGGGGGGGGGAATAAAAAATAGTTTACTCGAAAACGAACCCTTTCATGTTAATAAATTTTATATATATAGTATAAATAAAGATTAATCTGGGGAGAAATTATGTTGAAGTAGGCAAATTAAGGAAATGTTTTAAAATAAAATTGGAGGTGTAGCTATCAGACATAACTTTAAAAAAACACACATTTTAAAAAATTAATAAAAAATCCGTAGCTTTGGTGAAGATTTTTCAAACATCATCTTAATTTGCCTTTCTTAATTTTTTATTCCTTTTATAACTACCAAAAAAATTAAATTTTAATATTGATTTAAGAAGTTTTTTCGTATCAAAACCTTTGCAAATCCTTTGCGGCTTTAACATTTTTTTCAAAATATTCGAAATCTATATTTTTTTAAAATTTGTTTACAATCTTTAAATATGTTAACAAAATTATTCGAATTTGTTGAAATCTTTTGAAATTGATTTTGTTAATATTAATCAAAGTTCAACTATTATTTAAAAATCGAACATTTTCACTTACAAATTAAATTTTTTTAATGAAACAACTAAAATATTAACGTTTAAAATTTAAATTTATCACTCTGAAATTTTAATATTTCAAGGCTTCCTATTTTAAAAAATTCAATATTCAATATCACTAAATATTAAAATGATTGTTTCTTTTTTTTAATTAAAAAATTTCAAATTAATGGGTTAAAAATGGAACATTTTAGCTAGAGAAGAACTTGTTCACAGCTTATGAATAAAAATCAATATTAAAACATTTATATATGAACAATAGTGCGAAAAAGACTAAGATCTAATATAGTTGTTTTTAATTTACATTTGTTCAGTTTCTGTAAAACTAAATCTTAAAATACCTTCAATTCAAAATTTACGCTTGAAAATTAGGCCAAAAATTACCGTCCAAAAAGTAAATTCACAGTCTTTTCCTGGTTTCCCAGTCCAGCAATCAACCTGAATTTAACAAAATGGTGCGAAATTGAATAGATGTTATTCAATTCAAGTGCAATATTAGAAAATTTTCAATGAGATTAGATTTTTTCATTGAATATAAAGAGACCTTAATAACGGTTAAGACATCATTTATATGAAAATAAAATCAATAATATAGATACAATCATTAAAATAAGATGATAAAGCCATTAGAAATGCAGTTTCTATACTCATATCACACATACATTAAAATTCATTATCAATATGAAAGGTAATAGGCGAGCCACTCTTTAATGTATGTTGATGTCCGTGAAGTATAATCAGGTGCATTTTTGGATTTCACTTCTTTACTAGTAATATCACGTGAAATTATTGAGAAAAAATTACTGTTAAGTCAAGAATGAAATCGAAGGAATTAATTTATTCCTTTGTCATTTCCAAAAAGACGAAATTTATTTACCGAAAGAAATTAATTTTTTAACCAAAAACAATACTTTTCGTCCAAAGAGATAAATTTTCAAGCCAAAAGAATTAATTAATAAGAAAAAAGTTACTTTTTAAAGAAATACTTGAAATAGTTGAGCAAAGAACTTTCTTCAAAAGAGTTAAATTTAACTAATATTTTTCAACAAAATAGTTGATATTTTCTACTAAATTATTTGAATTTTTTACAAAAAAAAAAAACAAAACATTTCTACCGAAAATATGAATTTCCAATAAAAAAGTTACAATTCAACCACATCTTTTAACTAAAATAATTGAATTTTAAAAAAAAAATATAATAGTTGGCATTATTTCAACAAGTTAGAAGTTACTTTTTAAAATTGGAACAAAGTTACCCTACAATTTACAAAAATTACTTTTCAGTATCTTAGTTAATTGCTAATTGAATGCGTTATTGGTTTCCTAAGCTGTAAATGGGACTGTGAGTGGCATTTTTTTAGTTTTTGATTCTGAAATTTTAAAGTATATATTATATATAGTTGAGATTTTGTCCTAAGAACGACCTTTGCTGTGTCGGCTGCTGCCGAAAATTCGATAACGAACATGTTTCATTTCTCGAAGTCAAAAAGCACTATGACATACGATGAGTGCGCGACAGAAACAGTTTTCAAGAATACGAAGTTCCAGTATATGTGGCACATCTCCTTTTGGACAATTGTTCTTAAAAACAAATAAACCTACAAAATAAATAGTTATTTAAAACTTTTATTTTATATTAAAAATTATTTTTACACTCAAACCGAAGAACAACACGCGCGCGTGACTCGCGACTGATGATGCTACTCACATAAAAAATGTATCATTAAGATGTCATCAATGAAATTTTATCAGGTTGTAATAAAGGTCACTAGATTTTGAATGACGGCCGATTTCGACCAACCTGACGTCGAATGAGTTCGATACGATCGCCGCAGAGAGACACAAAATGACTTGCATCCTCGTGATCGGTAATTGCATTACACGAAAGCACTTTTTTCGACTCTCATTCTCCAATGAGTAGCGGGACAAGATCGTAACGAGACACGATCATCCGACGAAAGTCCGCCCATCGGTCGGCGATTCAAGGCGCACTCTCTAATCATAATGATTACGTTGTGAAATGGCTGCAGGCCAATGATCTTAAGGGGTAATTAGGTCGGTACAAAGGAAAAATAAATTGCTCAGAATACCTAGAATTTTCCATGTTTCCTTTTCCTTTTTTGGCGTCGTCCAAGCGACCCTCAATGGATTTCTGATTTCCATACCTACTCATAATGTCAAATCCGATTCCTTAATCCGATCCTTAATCGATTTAGACCTTAGTTTTCTTATATATTTTTTCCTGATTAATGCAGGCAGAGTTATATCTCAATTGGTCAATAATGATATAGGCCTCACAATTCATAATATAGAAAAAAGAGAGAAATATACGAAACTGTTTCACGGAACTACTAGACCTTTAGGGAAAGAAAAAAAAATTATAAAAGAAAAAAAATAAAATAAATGTTAATTAAAGTGCCCAGTTTCCTTTGCAATTTCAAAGGTTTGAGATTGTGTTTTCTTTACAAAATTATTGGTACCTATCTTATCTGTATTCTTTGTAAACTTTCTATAATGTTGAATTTCTTTTAGGTTAGGAATTTTTTAAGTTTAATTCTTCAATTCTTTTCAAGTTCTAGTGATTAAAATTCAAGGATTTTCGAAAGTATCAAGAAAATTGAATTTACGAAATTTTTTGAAAGTTTTTATTTTTGTAAAAATTTGAAAATTCTTCGTTCAATCATTCATAAATTCAATACCTCGGGAGTACATTTTTATTATTTCTTTTAACAAAATATTTCATTTTTTATCACAATCCACAACCGAGCCTGCCTCAATTTATGTTCAGTGTCACTGTGATACTTCCAACTTCCACATGTATTTGCTCACAACTGGATAACTTTTTCTAATCAAACTTGTTTTGCCTCAATTTAGAAACATTTCCGCTTATAAGTAGACTTCTGCCATAACTTAAAATGGTGATTTAAATTTTACAGAATATTTTTTTACTTTCCCTTCAATTATACAGATTTTTCGAAAATTCGCTTTTTATCTAAGGCCTAACTCAGAATTATCATTTTTTGGAAAACAACCTAAGCCAACTAAAAATATCATGATTTTATCAAACCACCTGTTCCAAGCAGAGTTGGGTAGTAACTTGTTAAAAATGACTAAGTCACTTAAAAGATACGTTATTTGTAACTTTTAGGGTAACTTCGTTACTGTTTTTAAAATTAACCTGTAACGTACCTTAGTTACGATTTTTTCAGTAACTTGCAACTTTAATTTAAATTACTTTTAAGTTCCTCTGTTTTTGTTGTATATCTCCTATTAGGAGAGAATTATGGACGGCTATGGGTAGAAAATTAATCTCTTTTGTTTGAACACTTACCTATTTTTTTGAAAATTCTTATTTTTTCTTGTTGAACTTAACTGTAATTTATTTAAAATAAAAATATTCTCTGGGTAAAATATTATCAACTACTAAATTTTTCGTTGAGAGTATATCTATTTGAATTAAAAATTTAAAAACTTGATCAAAATTCATGTACTTTGTAAACAATTTTAATATTTTTTGTCAAAAATTCAACTATTTGGTTGAAAAGTTAACCTTTTGTTAAAAATTCATATTTTCGTTTTGAAAATATAACAGTTTTGTAGAAAATTTATCTTTTTGGCTAAAAAATTCAAGAATTTAGTGGCAATTTGTATATTTTTTGGTTCAAATTTGGTAAAAAAATCTCTTTCTTTTTGTTGCAAATTCAACTTTTTTTGTTAAAAAAAATCTCTTTTGTCTGAGGATTGAGCTATTTTGTAGAAAATTCGTCCTTTTGGTTGAATTCGGCTGATGTATCTGATTTTGAATTAAAAATATTTTTGGCTAATAATTGATCTATTTTAGTTGAAAATTCACGTGTTTTGTTAAAAATTAAACCATTTTAGTAGAAAGTTCAACTAATTGATTAAAAAGTAAGGGTTTTTGTTGAAAATTCAACTCTTGTGTTAAAAAAGTGTTGTTTTTTATCTGAAAATTGATTTCTTTTAGCATGAACTAAGTTCGGGTATTTTTTGGAACTCCCTCTCTTCTGGTTGACAATTTAGTTACTTGGTTGAAAGTCAAACTCATTTGTCTTTTTAGGCTTAAAAATTCAACATCCAAGTGAAATATTTTTTCTTTCTTGGTACAAAATGCGGCTGTTTCTTTCAAAATTCACTTCTTTTGATAAAAAAATCTCTTTTTTTGGTTGAAAATTCAACATTTTTGGTTGAAAATTAATCTGGGTTAGTTAAGGATTCAGCTATTTTGTTGAAAATTAATTGTTTTCTTAGCTGAATTCGACTATATTTTGTTCCAAATTAATATCTTGTTTTGGTTGAAACGATATTAATTATTATACTCTTCGTTGAGAATTTACCTATTTTGGTTGCAAAAAAACTATTTGGTTGAATAGTGTTGTTTCTAGTTTGAAAATTAATATTTTTTAGTACAAAAATGTCTGTAGAAGGTTTAGACGTTTTTATGAACATTCATCTTTTCAGGTTGAAAACTTCACTACTGGGTGGAAATTCACACTGCTTTCTTAAAAATTCAGTTTCTTGGTTCAAAATTCATAATTTTTTTAAAGCTTTATCTCTTTGGTTGAAAATTTCACTATTTTGTGTTAAATTCGTTTTATTTTGTGGGGAGAAAAATCAAATGTTTGTGTAGCAAAGGAAAGCCAAAAGGTTGGAAATTCGTTCCTCAGGCTTAAAATTCAACTCATTTCTTCAAAAGTTTTCTCTTTTGTTAAATTAACTTATTTCTTCCGTAATAGAATGACATATACTTTGGTTTAAATTACAGCGCTTTTGTTTGAAAAATGTGACTAAAAATATTTCGTGGTTGGAAATTTAACTATTCATTTGAAAATTCATTTTTTTGGTTGAAAGTTGAACTAATTTGTTAAAAAGTCATCTAATTTGTTGAAAATACAATAATTTTACTTGAAATGTTAGAAATTTAATTCGTTTACAATTGAATCGCACAAAAAGTTTCTTGTCCGAAAAAAAACATTTGAGGCCCTAACTGAATTTCAGAATGGAATCTTAAATCTAGAATCAAATACGTCAGTCGTGATCTTAACTTAACATTCAATTTGAAAAAATAATTTTTTATTCACTTAAACTAATGCTTATTTCTTTTTAAATTAAGTTTTTGGGAATGATCATCTTAGTTATTTTAATTTTTATATAATGAAATTAAGGAAGTAAAAAAAGTCAAGTAACTGTAACTAGATACCTTTTTTCGCTAAATAACGTAAGTGTAACAAGTTATTTAAAAAAAAAAAAAAAAAAAAAAAAAAAAACTAAACCAACACTGCTTGTGAGGGAGTAACACGAGTTATCAAAGATATCTGGAATCTTCATCGCAAGGATCCAACCCGATGCACAAGTGCTCTGTACTTTGCGACGAGGATAAATTGCGTGGAAGAGGGCAGAGAGAAGAAAAGAGGATCATATCGAATAAATAATGATATACAAGCATCGTCATTTTGCTATCATGCGGCAGTTGAGGCGTCCCAGAGTTTAGAAAGGAACGTCAGAGCACTTGGGAGTTCAACAGAATAGACACCAAGGATTTCTTTAATTTTACTTTCTGGGTTTTTTTAATCTTTAAAAATTTGTCCAAATTGTATTAAATTAATAGAATCGTAATCTATATTGAGAGACAGGAGTTTAAAAAAAAATGACAGTACACTGCAGGTCCCATAGAAGCCGGTCCGGTTTTGTGATTCCTAGAACTGCTAACCCACATAGATTCTCAGGGTGCAGAGTGAGAGACGGTTGCGACTCTCGTCTCGGAATGCATCGGGAAGGCCGCAGTGCGTGAGTACACGATCGAGTACATTGCGCAATATTATGCATTCTAATTGAAAATAGTTCAAGCAGCCCTGACTGTTTACGTTTCAAAGGTACCGAATTAGTAACAAAGCCAGGGCAAGGCAACCGTAGTAGGCAACCGTAGTAGGCAACCGTAGGCGTAATCCAAAAATGCATTGGAAATTTTATTTTTTCGAATTTTCCTGCAAACCTTAAATTGACACTTCTGAGGTTCTTTTGGGGACCCTATAAAATAGACTTATGGGGCTGTTATTTAAAAAAAGTGATTAATTCGTATTATGTACCTAATTGTGGAGAGAAATGTTGAGTTTCAACTCGACTCACCTAATATTGACACTTTAGCAATTGTCTGAATAATAAATTATTTCAAAAAGAAATTCTACAGTTTATTGACTGATATTTTACTTGTGATTTAAGATCCTAATCATTTCTCCTTTCAGGGTAATTTTCATAATAAAAATTCTACGTTATCCTGACCCTAGTAAGAATTAATTGAATGAGCAACACAAGGAACAATCCACAAAGGATTTTTATACTCACGGAGACCTTGGATAAGAAATTTATGTAAATTCAACTCACCTGAAACAAAAACAAAAAAATTCATTAGAATAATAATAAAATATCCTACAATCGATTAGGCATTGTTTTATCTTTCTTCAGATCAAGGTGGCCACAAAAATTTATTTTCAAAATTCCCTGAGTTTTCCAGAAATTTTTCATTTTCCCTGACAATGAATATTGAAAGACCAGTCTTTTAATCTTGTTACATTTTTAATGTACATTCTTTTGTAAATGGAATAAAATAATAATGAATTAAAATTTTTAAATAAAAAATGTATTATCTTTGCTAATTATTGAAAGTGCCTCTTCGAGATATTCCCTGACTTTTTCATCACTGCTCAATAACTTTCCATGAAAAATAAAATTCCGTTAGTTTTCCCTGAGATCCAAGATTTGCCTCACCTACGCAAAGTGGGAAAAATGACTTTTTTTAAAATAACGTACAGTCCACAAATATTGATAGATTGGGGGGACCAAAAAAATTTCAAAAAAATCTAATAAAATTTGAAGGAAAGTTGTCCAGCCTGATTTTTTACTTAGTTCTTCATTTTTTTATGTATAAACAAATATGACAAAAAAAATAATAATTTTTTTAATTCTATACATTCTAATAATTTTATGTCTTTTAATGTTTTATTACAAAAAATTTGAATAGTTGATATCATAAACAAATTTAATAAACAAATGCATTATTCAGGCATTTGTCTACGAAAATATTCGTTTTTTTTAATACCAGTCCTTTTAACCCTTAAACGGCCAAAACGCCACTACCGGTACACTGCTTTTCAACGGCCAATAACAAAGACTATTCGACACTAGAAAAAATTGAGACACATATATTTTTATTGCTTAAGATCTCCTCTTTCCGACGGTGCCAATGAAATTCCTCAAAAAATTTATTTATTATCCCAAAATGCAGTTTAAACAAAAAAAACGTGATTTTTCGTGCCTATTTTTTTTGTGAACCATTTTCCAAAGCTTTTCGAGTCTATAATACATGTTGCAATCAAAGCAAAATCTAGTAGTCCTCTGGCGACATTGTTCATTATTACATAATGCTCTTGTTCGTGATTCGTATCTGTGAGTTTCGAAATCACCTAGTTTTGATTGCGA
>NC_046659.1:121649685-121656241 GCF_010883055.1 Belonocnema kinseyi | reverse complement strand
GACGCCATTTTGAAAATACTAAAACGAAAAATCGATCTTTGAACGATGGATTCTCAAAGTTTAGACATTTATTCCACCGGTTAGTGAGATTCCAGGTTAATTGCAGACTCGAAAAGCTTTGGAAAATGGTTCACAAAAAAAAAATAGGCACGAAAAATCACGTTTTTTTTTATTTAAACTGCATTTTGGGATAATAAGAAAATTTTTTGAGGAATTTCATTGGCACCGTCGGAAAGAGGAGATCTTAAGCAATAAAAATATATGTGTCTCAATTTTTTCTAGTGTCGAATAGTCTTAGTTATTGGCCGTTGAAAAGCAGTGTACCGGTAGTGGCGTTTTGGCCGTTTAAGGGTTAATTCGGAACATCGTGATAATTTTAACAACGTTTACAATTAGTTAATAAATTTTATGTTTTTGAACAAATTTATTAAACACATGCATTAACGGAGTCAATGTTTGGCCGATTAATGCGTTTTTAAAATTAATGTTGCTGAAATTATCATAAAATTCCTAATTAAAACGGCTGGAATCGAAGAAAATTTTTTTTTTTCATCGACAAATGCCCGAATAATGCATTTGCTCAACTAATTTATTTTGAAAAGTCATAAAATTTATCAAAAAATTATACAAATTTGCTAAAATTATCATAAGGTTCCTAATTTAAAAAACTGACATTGAAGAAAACTAATTTTTCGGTCGGCAAACACCTGAATAATACATTTGTATATTAGAATGTTCATAATATTAATAATAATAATCCTGAGAGAAAGTTTCATAATTATAATACTGTTTTCATCCAGACTTCTTTCAGTATAACTTTAAAAAACGTAAAATGATTGAAAATTATAGAGAACACACTTTCAGAAAATAATTTGTAAAATTTTTTTGTTTATTGTAGCGTGATGGAATATTTTGATCTAGTGTAGATCCATGAAACGTGGCGAATGCAACAATTTTCCTATTATTGACAAGCACCGGAAACGTCAAGTATAAAAAATTGCTATTTCTTCGACACATTTGTTTATTTATTTAAAAAAATGAAAAACTAAATAAAAAATCAGGCTCGACGGCTTTTTTTTAATTTCATCAGCTTTTTTTGAAATTCGTTTCATTCCAATCCAAATAAATATAACAAAGATTCTTAATTGAGGTAGTTTAAAAAAACAATATAGTCATATATATATATGACTATATTGTTACATCGATACTTTAAGGCTTAGATTCCGGCAAGTATTCAATGAGAAGGAAATTTTCTATCGTATACTACGAATTGATTTAATGACTTTCGATTTCATATCTTTAAAGGAAGGAAATTGAATCTTAGTAAAAGTGAAGAAAGGTCTCCAGAAAAGTTCTAGTGAAAGTTCTAAAGTTGCCCCGCGACTATTTGTCTTCAGCATGTTACTAATTAATCATTGAAAAAAATTGATGGAGATTAAAGTAGGTCTCGTCCAAAAAAAGAGAAACATACAGTGATAAAACAATCAAAAAACGATTTTATGTTTTATGAATTACGTTTTCAGACTGGCCAAAAAAACTTTATTTTTCAAAATTCTCTGACATTTTCCTGATTTCTTTTCAAAGGAATATTTAATTTTGCCTGAACATGTAAACTTAAATACAAACATTTAGGCTCGCAACATTTTTAGCATAGAATTTGTTATATAAATTTTAGAAAAAAATAGCAGAATGTGTCACCAAATTTGTGAATTTTCAACCTGCAAAAATTAATTTTCTACCAAATGGACGAATTTCCAGACAAAAAAGATTAAATTTCAACGAAAAAACAGTTGCATCTTCATCCAAATAATTACATTTTTTAAAAGAAAGATGAACATTCAACAAAACAACACCTGGGTTCTCTACCAGAAAGATAACTTTTTAACAAAATAGTTGAATTTTCAACAAAATATGTGAACTTTTACCAAAAAATATCCATTTTCAATCCTAAACCCATTTTTGATTAATTTTGAATCCAAAAAGACGCATTTTCTCTCAAAATAAACGAATATTCAATCAAACAGAACAACTGAATTTTCTACCAAAAAGATGACTTTTTAACAAAATAATTCAATCATAAATGAAATAGTTGAATTTTTAACCAAATACTTGAATTTTGTCCTTGAAAAGATGAACTTTTAAACAATTATTCGAATTTTGAACGTAAAAATTAAATTTAAAACAAAAACAATTGCATCTATAAGTTGAATTTTCAACCTGAAAAGATCAATTATTAACCAAGTGGGCGAATTGTCAAAGAAAAAAAGATTCAATTTCAACCAACAAAACATTGGAAAACAATTGCATGGATTTTTTGAATTTTTAAAAACAACAAAATTAACTTTTAACCGAACATTTATACTTACCGCAAAAATCTATAAGTTTGAATTTCAGTAGAACATTTCATTTTCAACAAGCAATAAACGAATTTTCAACCAGACATGAATTTGGAACTAAAATGATCAATTTTGCAACCGAAATGAAGTTTTCAACAAATAAAGATTGTTCAGTCGAAAAAGAAATAAAGTTCAATCAAATTATTAAACTTTGAAACTAAAAGAAGAATTTTCTGTAAAACAGTTAAATTATCAACAAAAATAAAATTCAAACGAAACAGTTGCATTTTTAATAAAAAAGAGGAAATTTTAAACCAAAAATATTGATTTTCTACCAAAAAAGACGAATTTTTAACAACAAAAAATTAAATTCTCAACGAGAGATGAGCCGTAAAGAAAAAGAATTGTATCCTTGTTTTTCAACTTTTACTCAAGTAATTGAATTTTTAATTACAAAGATCAATTTTCAACAAAATAGTCCAACTTTCAAACCAAGAGATGAATTTTCAACTAAAGTGATGAACCTTCAGCTGGAATATTTGAATTTTCAGTTAAAAAAGTAATTTAAAAAAAAAAATTTTAATCAAAGAAATGCATATCCAACTAAAATGACGAATCTTCAATCAAAAATGATTTTATATTGAATCATTAAAATTATAAAATTATACTCGAATTTTCAACGAATAATATAGTAGTAGATATTTATTTAAAAAGATATTCATTTTAAAACAAAAACAGTTGAATTCGACCAATAAAGACGAATTTTCAACAAAACAGTTGAATATTTAACCAAATAATAAAACTCGTAACCAAAAATATAATTTTTAGAAGGAATCAACTTAAAAGATATAAGGAAATAGAAATACAAGGTAAATTAATTACTAACGAGAATATATTTTAATAATTATTTTATTTACTAATTTTCCTAATATTTATGTGGTAAAAATTTTACTAAATAATTTTAACTTTATTTACAGAATTCCCTAACTTTATCCGGTCTAATAAGAAGCATATAAGAAAATAAAAGTTTCATCTGTGGTGAAGTGGACCACCATTCCTATATGTTTCTTAGGTCGCTGGATACGAGTCTGGTGTCAGATTTGCTCTATCAGATCAGGTTTTGAGAAAATAAGCCTTTTTTGCCTTTAAAAATAAAATAACCAAAAAGCTAATTTTCTCAAAAACCTGACCTGACGGAGAAAATCTGACACCAGATTAGGATCCAGCGACCCTAGATTCGGTCCCAGTGACCCCCACTCCCCAGTAGAGGTATGGTCCTTCACAACTATTTAAAGAGCCTCTTAGTTTCCTGACTTTTGCAAACAAAAATTTCAAAATCCCTGTCTTTTCCCTGATTTCCAGGTTTTCCCTCAACTTGGGCCACCCTGCAAATAGATTAAAAAATAATACTCTTCTAAAGTTAAGAGTTTATTAGTCCAGTTTCTGCTGGTCAAAAATGAACTGTATTTATATTCCCGTTATAAAATAATTGAAAAAATTAAAAGTAATTGAGAAAAAAAGTGGAACTGTATTTTTTGGTCCACAGTGTCAACCATGGAGAAATTAAATTAAGCTTCGCGAAAAATTGAAAGAGTAATTTAGGAGGCTGCATTCATTCGGCCCTTTCTTGTCAGTCGCTCCGCTTCTCACTTTTTGTTTACCAGACTGACGAGTCACATTTTGCTTATACGCCACGTAGAATAATAATCAATCAACTCGTTGACGTTGCAAAGAGGGTTTTTTTTTTAAATTACAAAATCAATTCTCGCAAAAAGTCAAATTGATGGGAATTTAAAATTTAGTTTCAATATAATTTTTTATTCGTGAAGAATAAAAATCCAGGTTATAGGGGCGAGAGACTCCCAAATTGGAACAATGAGTAATAATTATCTTAATGTCGTGTGTGAAACATGAAAGGTACTTAATGATATTTGATAGAATACTGCCGCTTACATCAGCTTTAAATGATTTCTGTTGATGAGTAGATAAAAAATCCCATATGCGATAACATATCTTTGCTGACACCCAACAATATTCGTCAAGACTACAATAAGAGATTCTACATTTCGCGATAGTATCATAATCTGAGACCTTGGCACGATTGGATATTTAATTTTGTCGAGTTAGTAGTTGCTAAGAACTTTTTATATTCAACCTTCAATTAATGTTCACTTATTAATAAAAAATATGAGAAAAGATTTTAATGCAAATTTTTCTAGTTGCGAAATTACAGATTATATTATTATGATATCACGACTAATGTACGATTGAAATGTTCAAATTTGGCTTGATAAACAGAGATGCTAGAAAATCAGATATTTCGAAATTCCACGCCTTTTCCCTGACCAATTTTTTATTTTCCCGAGTCAGTTAAGGATTTTTTTAGTACAAACCATTTTACACCTATGAGATTAATAACAGACTAATTTTCAGATCCAAAAGAGGAGTCTCTAACAACAGAGTTGAATTTCCACCCAAAAATGATAATTCAGTCAATAATGAATAAAATATCATCCAAAATAATTGCATTTTCAAAATAAATGATGAATTTTTATACAAATAAAATAAATTTTCAGTTTTCGCGCCAAAAATATCGCAACAATTATTGATTTAAAAAACATTGTGGTATTTTAATAATTTAAAGCTTTTCTTCGAGAAAAAATTGGTCTATAACTCTATGTTTCCCAAAAATTTTGAAATTAAATTTTTCATACGGCAGAAATTGCTGAAAACATTTTTAATTAAACTTTTTTAAGCAAATAATTTTATTTGAATATTATTTAATTATTTGTAAAATTGAAGCCAATAATGTTTTAGGGAATGTTTTTCACGAAAAAATAAATCATAATTTATTAAGATTATTTTTAGAAAATTGATAAGAAGCGACAGCGTGATAACATTTTTAAAGCATAAAAAACTTTTTCCTTGAAGGCAGGATTTTTGGCATGCAAACTACCTTAAAATGAAATAGACAAATCTTCCGTAAATTGCGATTACAATAACAAATTTCAACCAAAAAAAAAATTTCTAACAAAGAAAAATTATTAACAAAAAAAAATATCTTAAACCAAAAATAACACTTTTCAATCAAAAAGTGGAATTTTCAAACAGAAAGTATGAATTTTCAGCAAAAATTTGGGTTATTTTTTAACCAAATAGTTGAACTTTCTACCAAAATAGTTGAATTTGAAACAAAATAGGTCTATTTTCAACCAAACACTTAAATTTTTAAAAGAATCTTCAAATTAAAAATTAAATTTTCCACCAAAGAAATGAGTTTTCAACCAAAAAATTAATTTTTGATTAAAAAGATTAATATTTTGACACAAAAAAAGAATTTTGAACAAAAGACAGGAATTTGTATCCAAATAATTTAATTTTCAACCAAAAACTTCAAACAGTTCAATTTTCTTTAAAAGAATTAATTGAGAAAACAAAAAATGTTCAACCAAAATGATGACAACAAAAAAATAAATTTTTAACAACCTAGTCCCACTCTCAACTAAGCAGTTGAATTTTAAACCAAAAAAGTTAAATGTGAAAAAAGGTAATAGTTGATATTTAAAAAAAAAAAGTTTATTTGTAAGCAAAAACAGCCGAATTCACTTAAAAAAGACGAATTTTCACGCAAATAATTGAATCCTTCACTGCGGTTAAAAGCTATTGAACTATACAGTTTATTTCAACACCCCGGTGAAACAATTGTGTCTATACACGGGTCTCTGTAGGTATTTAATCCCAACCAGTGATAATCCGTAGCTGAATCCGATTTTTTTAGAAATACTCGCATTTGCTTGGACTTTTGGCCAAAGGAGAGGAAAGCTGCAGAAAATCGTCTCCCGTCACCCACCGAGTGCTTTCCGCGCTTGAAATGATTTAAAATCCGGACTTTTCCTTAGTCGAGATTCACCGTGCAGCAACAAAACAGTTAAATTTTCAACTGAAAAGAATGGATTTTTAACAAAATTGTTGAATTTCAACAAAATAATCAAACCAACTTCTACTTCAGTTTAACAAAATTTGTTTTAATAAAACACCTGAATGAAATCCTGCTTTGGATTAAAGGTGTGAGAAGTGAATTTATTTCTGATGTAAAGACTTGAAAGTAAATGAAAGGATTTAACCCTTAAACGGCCAAAACGCCACTACCGGGACACTGCTTTTCAACGGCCAATAACTAAGACTATACGACACTAGAAAAAATTGAGAAACATATATTT
>NC_046659.1:121643030-121649585 GCF_010883055.1 Belonocnema kinseyi | reverse complement strand
CAGACTCGAAAAGCTTTGGAAAATGGTTCACAAAAAAAAATAGGCACGAAAAATCACGTTTTTTTTTGTTTAAACTGCATTTTGGGATAATAAGTAAATTTTCTGAGGAATTTCATTGGTACCGACGGAAAGAGGAGATCTTAAGCAATAAAAATATATGTGTCTCAATTTTTTCTAGTGTCGAATAGTCTTAGTTATTGGCCGTTGAAAAGCAGTGTACCGGTAGTGGCGTTTTGGCCGTTTAAGGGTTAATTCGCGATGAAAATCGCAATTATTCGAAACCTTTTAAGATGAAAGTTATAATAACGAAAGCGATTCACATGTGGAAAAATATTGCCTCATATTCAGTAAGCTCCATTTTCGTGTAATTTATAGCAGATTGTAAATAACTCGATATTCACTGCAAACTAAGAACAAACACAGAACTGACACGAAAGTTCGGTCGGTCGGAAAATATTATGTATCCAAGAAAAATCAGTGAAACCTACTTGCTACTCGTTAAGCTCTATTGCGAATACATGAATACGGAATTATTAGGAGGAATATACTATTACGAGATCAAGCAACCGAAAAAAATTATTTTCATCACTTGGATTATTTCTCCTTTAATTTCGATTTACCATATAATTGGCAAGCTATTTTTTATTAGTATTAATACAACGGACCCAATCCGAGTACAACCCAGTCAAGCACTGCTTAATTTCCATAATCGAATTAGAAATCCTCTGAAATTCCCTGAATTCGTTTGAAAATTTTATAAATCCCTTAAAAATTGTTATTTCATTTTAAAATCCCTTGAATTCTTGTCAATTCCATGATTATCGTACACAATCTCTTGTAAGTCCTAAACAACAAATGAACTCCCCGGAAATCCTTTAAAAACTGTAAAAATCTCTTAAAACCTAGGGAAATCCTTAACGTTTTTGGGGATTCCGTGAAATCACTTGAAAATGTTTTAAATTGCATGAAATCTTTTGAAATCTTCAAAATCCTATAAAACTTCCTTATAATCCTTTAAAATCCGTGGAAATCCTTTAAAATCTCTAAAAATCAGTTATTAAAATTTCTCTAAATCCATTAAAATCTTTTATAGAATGTAGAAATCCTCCTTTATATCTGTTAAAATCCCTTAAAATCCTTTGAAATGTTTGGAAACGTTTTAAAATCTTTTGAAATCTTTTAAATTTTATGAAATTCCTTCAAATCTTAGAAATCCGGTTAAAATCCCCTGACATAATTCAAAATTCGTGAACATACTTCCGCATCTCTTTAAATCTCGTAAAATCCGTTAAAACCCATAAAAATCCTTTAAAATCTTTTGAGATTTCGTGAAACATTTGAAATTACATTAAATTTACTAAAATCCTTCGAAATTCGGGAAAATAAATCGCTTTCTCTTGACATTTTTTAAAATCATTTGACTTTTTTATATTTAAAAAAATTTTTAATCCTTTCAACTCCCGTGAAATCATCGAAACTCCCTTAAATTTCTTAAAATCCGTTAAAATCCCTTGAAAACCTTTGAACTTATGTTAGGAAAATATTTCAGTATCCCTTATTGAAATCTTTTCAAATCCCAGGATTTATTTTAATATATTTTTAAAACTCAAAATCTCTTGAAATTCCTTAAAATCTGTCACAATTAGTTAAAAACCTTCAAATTCCGTAAAAAATGAAATCCCTTGAAATCTTTGAAATAATTGGAATTCCTTTCAAATCCGTGGAAACCTTTCTCAATGTTTTGAAATGCTTTACAATATTTTAAAAGCCATTTAAATTCGTCGAAATTTCTTTAAAACTTTTATAGAAGTCAGAAATTCAGTTAAATCATCGGAAATACTTTAAACTTCTAAAAATCCATTAAAAGCTTTTAAAATCGTTCATAGAATTCGGATATCCGAATGGCATTTTTTCAAATGCCTTTAAAATGAAACATTTAAAATCCGTGGGAATTTTTTACAATCTCTTGAAATCTCTTGAAATCTCTTGAAAAATATGCACATCTTTCAAAAGTCAATAAGATTTCTCCAAATCTCTTAAAATTCTTGACAATATATGGAAACTCTTAGAAATTCCGTTAAATCTTTTTAAAACTTACGAGATCCACTGAAATTTGAAATTTTTGTAGTCTCTTAAAATCCTTTAAAACCTATTTATATCATCAAACCCCCCTTAAATCTTCAAAAATACTTAAAAATCTCTTAAAGTCTTTTAAAATCTTTGGAAATCGTTTAAAATCCCTTCAAATCTGCCAAATCTCATAATATATCCCCTGTTCGAATTTCGTGAAAATATTTCAGTACCTCTTAAGGTCGTTACACATCACGTGACTACAACCTTTCAACCTCTATAACTTCCTGTTCTTGGAAATCTTTAAAACGTTGTGAAATTGTTACCAAATCGCTGAAAATCCATCGAAATTTCTTAAAATTTTTCAAAATCCTACGTTAAATAAAGAAAAAAAATCATACGTTAGTACTTTTTCGATTTTTCGCATCCACTCTTTCAATATTTTAATATTCTTAATTTCTACACTCCAGGAGTAATTAAACCCTCCGGTGCAATATTTCTCAACTTTAGACTATGATTAAAAGACAAATTTTCAATCAAAGAAAAAAAACTAAAGTTTTATTTAGAGTTATTAAAAGTTTTATTTGTAGCTATTAAGTTGTCGAATCGATACAAAAAATGTCGATTGAAAAAGAGAGGACAATAGTTGTCCTTTACCGCTTTATTGAAACTGATAAGTTTTTGACCGTTTTAAGGACGGAACTCTATAAATAAAAAGAGCGTCATCGATTTCGAAAAATATTTTTACCAAAAAGGAGCGATAAAATTAATATGCGAGTCTTTTGTCGCGTGCCAATAAGCGGCACGTGTCACGAATCTCGAACAACCAGGGTCGAGGGGTGAATAACACGAAATAACACCTGTGCATCTAAACTCTCTTAAATCAGGTCTCTCGTTAAATCTAGATTTCTCGCTTCATTCGAAATTTATCTCATCAGATTTTTACTACCACTCCAACTTCCAACAGTGTTAAAGATCCTGTGCAACTACAGTACTATCTCTGACACGATTGTTCGCGTCTTCGAGACTCGTCGAATCACGAACCTTATATGAACTCTTATCATCAGCTTATAAATTTAAAAAATATTTGTTTATCTTATGGATATGAGGAAAACTTTTTCAATATTAGAAATATAAAAATAATGTTCTTAACAAAATTATTCAAATTGTTTTTAAACGAATTATTTTAAATATGGAATATAAGCTAATTGTATTTGATATAATTCATCGGGTCTCTCGTTAAATTCAGGTTCCTCTATTTATTCGAAATTTATCTCATCAGGTTTTAACTATCGCTCCAACTTCCAACAGTGTTAAAGATCCTGTATAACTACTGTACTGTATCTAACATGTTTGTTCGCATCGTCGAGACTCGTCGAATGACCTATTGACAAACTTCTATGACCTCTTATCATTTAGAAATACAAATTTATAGATTTTAAAAATATATTTTTTATCTTATTGATATAAGGAAAACTTTTTCATATTGGGAGCAAAGCAGTAATGTATATGATATATTTTATCGCGTATTCGAGACGCATCGATTGTCAAATTGACGAACATTTTGCGACCAACCATAAGCTACAAATATCGTTTTTACATTTCTTAACAAAATTATTCACATTGTTTTTAAGAAAGTTTTTTTCATAATTGGGAATATGAGCTAGTTACATTTGATGGAATTCCTTGCGTCTCTCGTTAAAATCAGGTTCCTCGATTAATTCGAAATTTATCTCATCAGGATTTGACTTTCATCAGTTTTTAAGATTCCGTATGGCTTCACAGAATGGAAGGAATTTAAAAAAAATACCCCAGATTTCACATTCGAACACCAGTCTTTAATTTAACTAAACGTTCTTCATAGAACACAATTACTTCCAAGTATCTGCGCTTAAAAAAGAACATCTAAATTGGGTACTTATAGTTACTGTAATGAGAACACTACTTGTCTTCAACATCTGCTTTTCGCAACAATTGCAAATCTCGCGAATTTGCTCATTCTTCCAGCGGGTTCTGGAAATGTTTATTTGCATAAGAATTTTATCCCGTTTATTCAGGATAGTCAACCCGGTTGAGGCTACTGAATTTAACCTCAAGTGGATTTCCAAATCGGCTTTTTTAATTAAATAGAATTTATTTACATTAGTTTAATTTTGAAGGATAATGGCCGTGAAGGAAACTAAACAGAGATATTCCAGAACAGGAAAGGGAACGTCCAATAACTACGTTATCAATTTGGGAGGGGGGGAGCATCCTGTCAAAATCTGCGATTGGTTACAGTTGGGGGGTGGGGGGTGCAGTGGAAGTAACGTTGCAAAATACGATAACACAAAAAGAAATAACTTGTAGGGCCGGGTCAAAAGTGGCCCAAGTTTATTTTTCATAACACTGCACCTAAATTAAATTAGGTATTTCCTTGGTTCCTGCATAAAAACATATATAAAGCATTAAAGTTCCTCATTTTATAATATGTGACACTTTTTCTCCGCGGCACTTTGAACCCCACTCGACACCATATATCTATTTTGTTCCCGTTTTCAAGAAATTTTCCTTGTTTCTCTATTTATCCTTATTAAAGTTTTTGTTGTTAAGATCCATCTGGTAGAAAATTTAATTATTTTGTTGAAAACGCAAACTACTTTCCTAAAAACTCATCTTTTTTTGGTCAAAAATTCAACAACTTGGTTGAAAGTTGAACTACTTTCTTAAAAATTTGTGTATCTGGTTAAAAATATGATTATTTTGTTGCAAGTTTTTATTTTTTAATTGCATTCACTTGTTTTTTATTTAAATTCAAATCTTTTATCTATTGAAGTAACATCAATTACAATCTTCGTTGAGAATTCATTTATTTTGTTTGAAAATGCAACTACCTGGTTGCATATTTCTGGATGCATTTTAACTAATTTGTTAAAAATAAATTTTTTGTGAACATTAACAATTTTAGTTGAAAACTTATCTTTATTGTAAAAAATTTCACCACCTTTTTTAATTAAAAATATAACTATTCTATTCTTAATTGAAAGTTTATATTTTTAATTTAAAATTGATCATTTCTATTTGTAAAAGCATTTTTTTTTAAATTAAAATATTTTTGGTTGAAATATCAAGTATAATAAGTTTCGTTGAGGATTCATCTTTTTGGTTTGAAAATTCAACTTATTTGTAGAAAATTCGTCTCTTTGGCTTGCAAATTCAATAATCAGGTTAAAAATTAAACTATTTATTTGAAAAATTAATCACTTGGTAGAAAATGAACTTTTTTGTTGAAAATTCGTCTTTTTAGGTAGAAAATCATATTTTTATTTGAAAATCAATCTTTTTAGTTGTAGATTCTACTATTTTTATAAAAATTATACTTTTTTTGGTTCGACTGAACTGTTCATAAATTCATTATTTTCTAGAAATTAATTTTTCAAACTGAAAATTTCAATTTTGGATGAAAACTAATCCTTTTTTAGTTAAAAACATCAGTTTCTTAGTTAAAAATTTAACTATATTAGCAGAAACTGAAACTATTTTGTTCAAAATTGAACTACTTATTTGAAAAATTAACTACTTGGTGAAAAATTAACTTTTTTGTTTAAGTCAGTGTCGGTTTGAAAATTCAACTGTTTTCTGTAATATTGTTGTACTTTGGTGAAAATTCATTTTCTTTTTGGAAAACTCATCTTTTTGTTGTGGATTAAACTATATTGTTAAAAATTCGTCTTTAATGGAAATTCGATTTTCTTAAATTAATTTTTTAACCGAAAATGTAACTATTCCATTTTGTGTAGAAAAGTTTTCTTTTTTTAGTTGAAAATTCAACTATTTTGTTTCAAATGTAAACGATTTATTGGAAAAATTCCCTTCTTGGTAGAAAAATCATTTTTTTGTGGATAATTCATAGTGTAAGGTGGAAAATTTAACTGTTTTGTGGAAAATTCGCCTTTTTGGTTAGAAAATCAATTCAACTATTTTGTTTATAAAATCGTCTATTGTGGCTAAATTCAACTTATGGATTTTTTAAAATGAAAATACATTTTTTTAACTAAAAATGTAACCATCACATTTTTGGTTAAAAACTTGCATTTTTTTAACAAAATTCAACGGTTTAGTTGAAAATTCATCTCTTTTAATTAAAAATTACTATCTTCTTAAGAATTCATCACTGTAGGTAAAAAATTGAACTATTTGGTATCAAATTAACATTTCTATTAAAAATCTGTAATGTCCGTTGGAAAATTCATCTTTCTGGGTAGAAAATTAATCTTCTTCTTTGAAAACTCATTCTTTTGGTCGTGCATTTAACTATATTATGTTAAAAATTCGTGTTTTTTTTCAATTTAACCCTTAAACGGCCAAAACGCCCATACCGGTACACTGCTTTTCAACGGCCAAAACTAAGACTATTCGACACTAGAAAAAATTGAGACACATATATTTTTATTGCTTAAGATCTCCTCTTTCCGACGGTGCCAATGAAATTCCTCAAAAAATTTA
>NC_046659.1:121641661-121642930 GCF_010883055.1 Belonocnema kinseyi | reverse complement strand
TGTGAAAACATTCATGAATTTTTTTACAATAAACGATGCGCTTTTCGGAAAAATCATCAAGAATAAAAAGTTCTTGTAATCAGCCAAGGAATACGCCTGAATATTTTGGATTTTGCATATGAACAATTTTTGCAAAATTCAAAATTTTGCTCAAAACGCTCCGGAAAAATTCAGGCGTATTCATTGGCTGATTACAAGAACCTTTTATTCTTGACAAATTTTCCGAAAAGCGCATAGTTTTTCAATAAAAAATTTCCAACGACTCCGTAACCTTTATTGCACTCTGACATCAAACCACACCTTCACCGCATTGTCATCCTGGGAATTTTCGAGTACACCCAGCAAAAAAAAATGCCAAAGCGTAAAGCCTCAAAAATTGCAACAAACTCCGAATCGGAATGGGATTCCGATGAAAATTATGAACGTATCATCATACCTAATCCAGATTACTCTGGCTCTGATGGAGATGATTCATCAGATGGCGAGAATTCGGGATCGGAATTTCCCAGACCGAATTTTTAAATTTTTTCACGAATAATAGAATCATCAATTACAAATGCATCTCAAAAACAATTGGAACCAAATCACGTTTTTTCATGGAGTAACGAAGCAAAATTTTGCCCTGGAAATCTGGATGATCAAGTTTTTCTGTCTGATAATGTACGGAAAAAAATATTATCTATGTCACCTGTGGAGTTATTTGAATGCTTCGCTCCAGAGAAATAAAAAACTATATCATAGAAGCTAGCCAACAAAATGGCTTACAAATATCTACAGAAGAACTAAACACTTTCATAGGTATATTAGTGCTGTCATCCTACAATATCCGAAATAATCAAGAACAGTATTGGGAAACTGACCCCCTTGTAAAACGCTCTCCTGTAGCTTTAGCAATGAGCCGCAGTCGATTTCGTGAAATCAAATCAAAAATAAAATTTTCAAAAACTGAGGATGCTAATGATAAATATAAAGCATGGAAAGTTCGTAAAATATTAAATTTATTCCGGCAAAATATTCAACAATTTGGTTTTTTCTCAACAGCACTTTCAGTTGATGAAATGATGGTTCGATTTTTTGGTCGTACGAGCTTGAAACAGTATCTGCCTTGCAAGCCTGATCGATATGGGATAAAGCTCTGGGGCTTATATGCAGCCAATGGATATCTAATCAATTTAGACGTTTATTGTGGCAAAAATGATCCAAGCATTGGAATAAATTTATTGGCATGTGCACTTGGCTCCAGAGTTGTTTTACAAATGATCAATCCAC
>NC_046659.1:121604783-121641561 GCF_010883055.1 Belonocnema kinseyi | reverse complement strand
CAAGAATAATATAGCTAAATCGAAAACGAAAGATTTCTGAAAAGAAATCAGCAGGAAATATTTGTCGCAATCAAAACTAGGTGATTTCGAAACTCACAGATAAGAATCACAAACAAGAGCATTATGTAATAATGAAAAATGTCGCCAGAGGACTACTAGATTTTGCATTGATTGCAACATGTATTGCTGCTTACATTGTTTCTCAAAATTACATTCTGAAACAGCAGGATCAAAATGATTTCAACGGATTGAAATCTGAAATGAAAAAAATTCTCCATAAAAAAAAATAAAAAAATGTAAAAAAATATATAAAATCCCTTAAAAAAAAAAAGAGAGAGACTATCGATATTCGTCGACCTCCACGTTGGTGATAGTTGAGCAACGTAGACTTTGTTTGCGGCAGACGGACGATAGATATTCGTGAATCATTTTACTCTTACAGGATGCTTAGAACTATGAAAATTTTTATTGAAAAACTATGCGCTTTTCGGAAAATTTGTCAAGAATAAAAAGTTCTTGTAATCAGCCGAGAAATACGCCTGAATTTTTCCGAAGCGTTTTGAGAAAAATTTTGAATTTTGCAAAAACTGTTCATATGCAAAATCCAAAATTTTGCTCAAAACGCTTCGAAAAAATTCAGGCGCATTCCTTGGCTGATTACAAGAACTTTTTATTCCTGATGATTTTTCCGAAAAGCGCATCGTTTATTGTAAAAAAATTCATGAATGTTTTCACAAAAATGTTTCCATTAAGACGCCATTTTGAAAATACTAAAACGAAAAATCGATCTTTAAACCATGGATTCTCAAAGTTTAGACATTTATTCCACCCGTTAGTGAGATTCCAGGTTAATTACAGCCTCGAAAAGCTTTGGAAAATGGTTCACAAAAAAAATAGGCACGAAAAATCACGTTTTTTTTGTTTAAACTGCATTTTGGGATAATAAGTAAATTTTTTGAGGAATTTCATTGCCACCGTCGGAAAGAGGAGATCTTAAGCAATAAAAATATATGTGTCTCAATTTTTTCTAGTGTCGAATAGGCTTAGTTATATACTGGTAACGTAATTTATGGATGACCTCCTCACTTAATATCGTTATAGAAAATATTTTTTCTTGCAAAAAAAAGGCCATGATTTATTTAAGTTCAATTATTATTTTTAAATTGGCAAGAAGCAACAGTAGGAAAAAAATCAATAACAAAAGCTATTTTTAAATTCATCCGTTTTCATAAGTTTTTACCTATTTTAATTTTTGTTTGAAAGTTTTTTGTTTCATAAGACATGATTAATAATATAATTTTAATTATGAAAATCCTAGAAAAATTATTTTTTCAGAGAAAAACAGTAATAGAGAAATAGATTCTGGAAAGACACTTTTATGAGGATTCTTGACTTGTTTTTACAATTATTGTCCAACGATGGTGGTTTGTGGAGTCAGCTTCGTCATAATAAATGCGTTTATGTCCAATAACCGGACATAATGTACTGTTATGATGTTCGCAGGCGAGACCCAAAATTAGTCGTTGTTACTCGAACTGTATTTAAATGTCACTGTTAAGCAGAAGAGCGACCGCACGCGTAAAACCAGCTGTTACGGTCCGTTTCATAATCGCAGCCAGCTAAACGAGTAATCTTACTCGTTTCCTGAGTCACGTTTCACGCCATGAAATTGAACATTTTCACGCAATTTTCCTACAATTTTTAATCATGAGACAAATTTTAGGTCAAGAATATAAAATAAAACTTCAGCAATCATTCGCCTGGCGTTCTTCTGACTTCTCTCTCATGCACATAGCTTTAATGTTACACTATAAAATTTGCTTTCCTCTTTTAGCAAAAATTGATCTGGATTTAATTTAAATTAGAGTGAAAATATACAACAATTTTTATTTTCAAGCTCAAAACTTGGTAATTCTTTAAAATTCCTTTTTATTTTCGTTTATTTCAGTAAATAATAAATATTTACAAAAAAGGTTTAAGTAAAAGTTGTAGATCTAGACTTCTGTCACGTGGCCCCACTGCTACACACTCGTTTTTTTAAAGGGAAGTTTTTTTCTATTTAAAATTAAGAGTCTAATGAACAAAAATGAATAAATCCAACACTTTTATAGGAAACCACAAGTTTGTATTGAAGTAGGAAACAAACAAGCGCGCAATTATTTTATTGCCCCACCCAATTTTGAAGTTAAAAATATATAATTAATATTAATACGAGTTTTTCGTATTTCACAGTATACATTATCTAAAATAGTAGAAAATAAAAGCAAGGACAATACATTTGATAATGAAAAACCCAAACATAACCTTGACTTGTTCAAACTTGGAAGTTCAATATTTGAACTCAAATGATTTTTGATTACAATAATGACACTAATGTAACCTAAAATTGTTCAAAAATTAGGAACCGTTTGAATCTAATAATTTTGGTTCAAAAATACCAAAAATTAGGGGAAAACTGGATAACAAAACCGAAGAATGTAAGAATTTGAAAATTGTTTAATCTTTGAAATGTAATAATTTTGTATTGAAAATATTCATTTTCGGGTTAAAACGCTATGCTACCATAACCTGAAATTGTCGAAAATTTAGGATTTTGATAGGATTTCATATGGAAATTCTTTAAAAAGATACTAATTTTCAATTGAAAGTACTATGATGAAACATGTATAATATTTTCAATAATTAATTAAATACCTTAAAAGTTTAAATTTAACCGGACAAGTATATTTAAAAATCTGAATTAGATCAGGTTTTCTATGATTCTTTTTATTGATGATGTTGCGGGCGTACCATCAATTAAAAAATTACTTAATCTTCATCTTGATTAAGAAAATTGACAAAAGAGGCCCATTGATTCTTGCAACAAATTTTAGAAGAAGAAAAAAACATATTCATCACATTTTTAAATAGAAGATATAAAACCTAAAGAAAAATAAATCTTTGATCTATGAATTATTGTAGCGATTTTATCAAACTTTTAGATCGTAAATGTAAAAAAAAAAACATTTTTTATTTTTAGTTTTTTTTATTAGAGTTTATTAAATGTTACAGAAAATATCCGAAAATTTCTAAAAATACAGAGAATTCAGTGAACTCTGCAAAAAATTCGGTAAACTTTACAGAAAATCTATTTTGCTCCAATTCTATCAGATAATCCTATTTGGAATAATTTTCTTCAGCATGCCCAATTATGCAAATTGACCATTTAATTCCCTATACATCTTAAAATTAAAGTTAAATAAGGAAGGTTTTTTCCCTTCAGTAAGACATTTTTGGAGGCGGAAGAAAATTACAAAACCGTGTTCCGTGTGTAGTAATTAGAGACATCCGGTAAATAATAAGTGCGATTAATTACCGTTCCGGTTTAGGTCAGGTTCGCATTATGCAATAAGATTTGTGTCTAAGAAAATTGTCCCTTGCAAATTTTCTCTAACCTTCTACGCTTTTATTCATCAATTTCCTATTGAATAATTCAAAATCGCAAATAATATTTTTGTAAAAATGTAGGTTTGGTAGAGACGAAAATAAAATTGCTTCAAATGTCAAATGTCAAATGTCTAAAAATCACGTACGATTTGAATTAGGAAGAAGGTGATAGGACGTTAACAACTTCCATCTCAGTGAAACGACTAATTATTTTTCGATAAGAAGTTGCTTGACGGCATTAGCGAACCATGACCAGAGAAACAAACTGTGTTCTTCCTCATCCGGCTGGTCGTTAGGAGCCGATAAACCCACACAAATGTTGTATAAAATCCTCCATCGAAAGCTTAGACTCTAAATTGCGTTGGTTTAAGATGAAAGTATTTAAGTTCATTAAAACTTCTACTAGCAAACAAAAACGCGTGATTATTTGTTGTTGTCTCAAGCAATGTTTAATTCAAAAAATATAATATTACTATTATTAAAAAACTTTGCATTTCATATGATTTATTATTTATATTAATAATGGACCCGAGTGGAGAGCTTCACATAATAACTTCGTTAAACTCTACGCCTGGGACGCTTGTCAAAGAGATTGATCAGCTACCTGGGTCGAAGTAGTGTTCCGGAACGAACGTGTTATTTAAACAAACAACACGGGAAATCTAGATTAATCTAGAAAATTCAAGCGTTGCATTTTACTAAAAATACCGTTTTCGGTATAAAACACCAAAATAACCTAAATTCTTGTAAGTTGTGAATCTTCTTCAAAGTGTTTGAAATTGAAAACAAAAAATATTGACGAAAAACTAGATCATTGAAAAAATGTTAAAAGGTTCCAAATCTTTTTAAAGTTAAAAAAATTTTTGTTTGAAAATACAAATTTTCGATACGAAACAACGTAAACGAAAAAAAAACCCAACATAACCTAAAAGTGTTAAAAAGTTGTGAATCTTCCTTAAAATACTTGGAACTAAAAATAGGAATTTTTGACGAAAAATGCTAACCTAATCTAAAAATGTTCAAAGATTCTACATTTTTTTCAAAGTATAATGATTTTTGTTTGAAAATACAAAATTTTCGATATAAAACAACGCAACCTAAAAAACCTCAACAAAACATCAAATGGTTCAATGTTGAGAATTTCTTTCGAAATTTTTGAAATTAAAAATACCAGTTTTTAACGAAAAACACTAATCTAATCCAAAAATGTTCAAAGATTCTAAATCTTTTTCAAATTGCAATGATTCTTGTTTCATAATACCAAGTTTCAATATAAAACAACTAATAAATTAAAAATACGCAACATAACCTAAAAATTTTTAAAACTTGTTAATCTTCTTTGAAATTTTTGAAATTAAAAATACGATTTTTTGACGAAAAGAGTTAATCTAATCCAAAAATGTTCAAAGATTCTAAATCTTTTTCAAACTATAATGTTTTTTGTTTGAAAGCAACAATTTTCGATATAAAACAAAGTTACCTGAAAAACCTAACATAATCTAAAAATTGTTTAAAAAGTTATGAATTTCCTTTGAATTGGTTCAAATATAATGTTGCTTGAATTAAAAATACTCGTTTTAGACAGAAAACACTAGTATAATCCAATATTGTTAGAAAAATCTTAAATTCTTTAAAATTTATTAACCTTCCTTGAAATCTAATGATTTTTTAATACAAATTTAATCAAAAACTTTTCAAGCTGATAAATTTTATTAATTCAACCACAATAAATCACTGCATTTAAATTTAATGTTTTTTTTTAATTTCAGAAGAAGCACGCCCACATAATCTAAAGTTTAAAAAAATGTAAATATAATTTAAAATCAATTAATTTTTCACTAAAAATTCTAATTTACGACAAAAAATCCTAAAACAATATAAAATTGTTAGAAGATTCTAAATTTTGTGCGAATTATAATAACTTTTTTTGAAAATACCAATTTTCGATGTAAAAGAACGAAACCTAGATTTTTTAAAAATACGAGTCTTCCTTGAAATCTAATGATTTTGAAATAAAAACTTCAATTTATAACAAAAAAGATTAACACAATCAGAAATTGTCTAAGCTTCTAAATTTTATCATTGCAAAGAAAACAAATGATTGGACTTCAATTTAATGACCTTTGTTTAAAAAAACCAATGATTTTTAACAACCAAATTCTGGAAATTAAAAAAAGAAACATAATCGTACGATCAAATTTGTGATTAATACAAATATATTGCAAAGAGAAAGATAATGTACTACCCCCCAAAAAATTGATTTTTAATCAAGTATGTGGATTTTCAACGAAATAGGCAAACTTTCAATTAAAAAATATAAATTTTCATCTAAATTTTGGAATTTTGAAGAAGATCAGTTTTCAACCAAACAAATTGGATTTTAAATCAAAAAGATTAATTTTTAAAAAATTCATAAAAATTCAATATGAAATTATGATTTAATTAGAGTAAACTAAGATATTCTGGAAAATCTGCGACTGTAGATAAAGTACAAATCAATTTTATAAATTAAACAATATGTTTAAAATAATGAAAACTTGAATTTTACTGTGATCAGAAGTAAATTTCCGCTTTTTAAATTAAATTCACGGTCATTTCACGATCAAGTCGTCAGATCTTTTTTTTAGGCAGGATCCATTTTGGAAAAAACTCGAGAGTTTAGGGGAATTAAATTTGTATTCTTAAATTTCGTTATCAAATCAAATTGTAAATCGTCAAGCACTCGTTATTTTATGATGGAGTTAACTTTTTTCCATTTTATTCGCATCATTCTGATAAGGTGAAAGTAAACAGATACTTTATCAGACTCCTCTTTTTATAGAAGCGTATGTTTGTTAATTAAAAATGTAAATTTCGAAGTGTTCAGTTTTATGAACTGAGAAAATATATAAATTAAACTTCAACGTAATGATTATTTAATTTATAGGAATCAAATCGAAACGTCAAAGTTTCACAAGATGCCCGTTTTTAGACCGAGTTTTCTCTCCATAAAGAGAGACCGAATTTACTTATAGTCACTTGTATTAAACGCAGGTAGTTTGTTAATTGTTTCTCGTAAGTTTAATTGTCGGATAATTAAATACTATAGTTAATTTGTGACTTGAAGGAAAGCCAGTATGTTAGCGAGGAATTCATCGTGTGGATTAACAATTAAGACGTTGCTAATTTCACACCTCGACCTCTCCGGCGTGTCTACCACACCCAGAATAAACCGCTGTCTTATTTCTTTTTTTTCGCTTCTCACTTTTCACTCTAGAGAATCGATTCTCTTTTAAAAATATGCTGAAGTTTACAAGATGTATTATAATCCAGACAAATGGAATTTTAAATTTAATATGAATATAAAATTCTCATCACGTTAGATAGTACAAAATTCTCTGAAGAGGGAGATAATAGGATGATTTTTCACGAAAATAGGAAACTAAATTCTTTCCAATAAAATTAATGTAAATACCATGTTGAAATATACCGTGACTTCAAGTCTGAAAATTTTTTGAATTATCAACAAGTTAGTTGAATTTTCAACCCGAAAAGACAAATATTTTCGAAGGTAGTTAAATTTGCAACAAAAAAGTTTTTTTTAGTCAATCTAAATCAATCTAAATGGACAATCTAAATGGTCAATCTAAATGAACAAATTTTTAACAAAACAGTTAAATTCTCAACCAAGAACTATGACTTTACAATAAAAAAATTTTATTTTTAACCTGAAAAAATGCATAATCAAACAAAAAAGATTAAAATTCAAAGGAAAATTATTGAGTTTTCAAGCCAAAAGATAAATCCTGAACCAAAAAGATACATTTTAAAGGAACAAGATTAATTATCTAACCAGAAATATGAATTTGCAACAAAATAGTCGAATTTTCTACCAAATAGTAGAATTTTCAACTTATAAAGTATACATTTCTAACCAGAAATGAAAGAGAAATATTTTTAGTAAAAAAATTGATTTTAAATATCTGTAATGCAATGAAATGTAATGGCAAAATTCAACATGGCGTAATTCTCGAAATTTTTTGAATTTTCAAAAATCCTTCTGTCAATAAATGTCTCTTGTTGTATAACACTATAATTAAAAAAAATTTTAATCGAAAGACAAATGCCGATCCTAATATATCTGACATATACTGGCTCACATATGTAAAACTGAATAATTTTCAATTGTAACATTTGCAAATTGTAGACCTTTGTATTGTAAATCGTTAAAATTGTAAAGATTCTAATTTTGACTATTTTAAATTTCAAATGTTGAGAATTTTAAGTTTCACCGTTTATAATTTTTATATTTTAAATCAGAATTTTTTTCCATTTGGAAGATCTGAAATTGAAAACTTGACTTTATTTCCAAAATCTGAAAAATTTAAATTGCAAATCATAAATATTGAAGAAGTTTCAATGGTAAATCTTCAGAATTGAACTATTAAAAAAAAATGTTTTAGAACACATAAATTTAAAATATAAATCTTGGAATTTATTTATTCAAATATCATCGGGCTCCTAAATCTTTAAAATTAAAGAGATTTTAATTTCTAAATTCCTGATGGTATAAAAATTTATATTTAAATGAAAGTTACTTCGATTAAAATTTAAATTAGAACTTAAATTCAATTAAAATTGTATGACGTTGTAAAAATTGTATGTATTTATTTTAATATTAATTTTAATTTATTATTATTATTATTAATTATATTTTAAAGTACTTAAAATTGAAGCATACACTGCCGTCGAAAATTATCTACACGGCTGGCGCGAGCGGTACTAAGAATAATACTCGTAGATATTTTTGAAATTTTGAAGAGAAAACACCACGTGAAAAGTTTTCAAAAAGAATGCAAGAATTTCTCGAACTTTGTACCTCGCGACTGGCAAACAGCGGTGATCACCGACTATCAGCCGTGCAGAAAATTTTCCTATTTTGTTTAAATTAATAAGTGGCGCTGACGAGGCTCAAGCCAGTTTTCCTTATTTCAAAAACTAAATAAAATAATGATGGGGAACAAATATGGCATTAAAATATAAATGTATGTCATTGATTAAAAAAACACTGTCGTTTCGAACTGAAAATAATAAAATGATTCCCGGATATTAATTAAGTATTAATAAAAGATATATTAGTAGACGATCCTGCTTTTTCTAGTATTGAGAATGATTTTTTTCTCTTTTTTTGATTGAATAGAACTTAATTATTGCACAGAAAAAGGAGACACAGGAGAAAAAATGAAAAATTCTGATCTAATCTGTATTTTCAGTTGCAAAATACTAAATACAATAAATTTTCCTTTATAAAACGAATTTTTGTTTATTATTATTATTATTATTATTGTAAAATGTAGAGCATACCATAGAAAAACTGGTCAGGCCCTGACAAGTTTGCCCATAATAGGACAATGATATGCGAAAGCTTTACACGCCATGTTTGTTCCTTGCTAGTTTACCCGGTCAGAGCCACATCAGAAGTAGGGGAAACTGGTTAATGCCGTACCAGGCCCACATTTATATTTCTGCACGGGATGATACCCGCGCAGGCACGTTTGGACATTTTTGATCATATCTTGGATATGATCCTGTTGATTTCAATAGTTTTTCAACAAGTTTCCTAAGTTAAAGCAGGAATTGATGTTAAATTGCGATTAAATCTAGACGCAGACGAGATAAAAAATTTGAAAAATTCTTGATTTTTTAAAAACTTTTACGTAGTATATTGTCTTCAAAAGGTCATAAATATCTGTATCAGCGATTACTTAACGCGACATTTCTTACGCTTTCTCATGAGCTTTTAAAAAAGCTTCTCACTTTTTTTTGGAACAATTAATCACGTTTGAAAATCATCAGTGATTTTTAATAGTGTATATTTTAATTTCATAATCAGGCAATTAAAAAATAAGAAACACATGTAAGAAGCGCACTATTTTTAGCGCACTATTTTAGCTAATATAATATTAAATAATTTGTGAATAAAATATGTAGAAGATGAATATCAAAGCTGGGATATGAAAGGTCTCTAGAAGTAGTGAAGAAAGTTGAATTTGATATTTGAAATATTTTCCTGTAACTGATTCGCGTTGGAATTATTCGCATAACCAGGAAATGATCTTTTTCAAAGTCGGCCGCGTATCCATCAGATTTAATTCCATTTGGCTTTTATCTCCTCTACTTATGTTTATTTTGCTATTACTTATATGCCCATGCGTGCAATGAATTATGTATGATATTCGTCAGTTATAGCATTATAGACACCCTGCGAATGGAGTCTCTGAATAGAAGGAAAACTCAGAGACACCTTTACGATCGTTTCTCACGGGCGGTTGTAACTTACCTCCAGTTACCGCCTCCATTGGGAAACGGAAACGCGCCAAAGGCTCTCTTCGTTCGGATCGAACTTCCTGATGGAAAATGCATTTTTCTTATACTACGTCGCGTCGCATCGGGTCGTGGGGACCGAACTTGGATAAGAATGTGCCATTTTCCCGGAGGATATTGAAAAAGTTCAAGGGATTTCCTCGACAGGAAATCGCTCATGTCGAACGAAAATCGTTGTTTCGTAACTCATATACGATACTTCGATACTTCCGGTACTAGACTGAAATATTTCTTCAACTATTTCTATTTATTCATTTCAGTACAGACCATAAATGACTGATTAACACATTGAAAGCTATGGATCTGACCATTCGAAATAACTCATTTAATCAATTAAAGTAAGAGTTTAGATCATCCAAGATTACTGATTCGGTCAGCGGGGATTACTGATTTGATCAATTAGAAGTTTGAACTGTTTTGTTAAAAATACATTTTTTGTTGTTAAAAATTCATCTTTTTTGTCCAAGTTAAAATATTTTGTTCGTTATTCGCTTTTTTTAATGAAAATTAATATTGTTCATTACAAATTGAACTATGCCATTTTTTGTTGAAAATTGATCCTTTTTAGTTAAAAATTAATATTTTTGGTTAAATAAAAAATTTTTTTAATTCAAAATTCAAATCTTTTTTGCTTGAAATATCAACTATTAGATATAATTTGTGTTGATAATTTATCGTTTTTGATTGAAAATTCAACTTCCGGTTTGAAAGTTGAACTGTTTTGTTGAAAATACATATTTGTACAATGTTTTTTATTTAAAATTCTAATCTTTTTTGGTTGAAATTTGAGCTATTACATTTTGTGTCGAGAATTTATCGTTTTTAAATGAAAATTCAGCTCCTGGTTTGAAAGTTAAACTGCTATGTTGAAAATACATAATTATTTTTGAAGATTCATCATATCAGTTGAAAATTTATCTTTTTTGTGCAAGTTTAAATAGTTTTATTAGAAACTTATTTTTACCAGTTCAAATACAACTACTTGATGAAAACTTGAACAAATTTAATCAAAATTGATTTTTTTGGTTAAAGCTTCATCATTTTAAAATTGAACTACTTGATTGACATTTCAAGCATTTTGTTTGAAATTCGTCTCAATTGGTAGAAAAAAAATGTTCTTCGTTAAAATTCATCTCTTTCCTTCAATATTCAACTATTTCGTGGAAAATTCGGCCTTTGTTGTTGTTGAAAATTAATTTTTGTAATTAAAAATTTGAATACCCCATTTTTTGTTGAAAATTGAACTAATTTCTTAAAAAATAATTCTATTACTTATTTATTTATTATTTAAGTAAAAAGTTCATCTTCTTGTTTAAAAATTTAACTGGTTTTTGGAAAACAAAGTTTTTTTGTTGTTGAAAATTCATGTATTTTTATTGTTTTGGGGTTGAAAATTCAAATTTTCGTTTGTCAATTCGTCTCTTTTGGTAGAAAATGAATCTTTTTAGTTAAAAATTCACCTTCTTTGTTTAAAAATCAACAAATTGGTAGCAACTCGAACTTCTTTGTTAAAATTCATTTTTATCTTTGAGATCTCATCATTTTAGTTTTCCGTTTTTCTTTTTAAAACTTTATTTCGTTAATTGAAAATTGAACTATTTTTGGTTTGAATAAACTTTTTTACTTGAAAACGTAACAGTTTGTATCATTTAAAATTACTAATTTGCAAATATAACTGAAGGATAGCAATCCAGAACACTGCAATCAAAATTTTACAGAATATAAGTTTAAATTTTTTTTAACTGGCCTTCTGAGTTGACGATAGAAGTATTTGTTTCATATTTCATGTATTTTGTTAAAAATATGTTTTTATTGTTAGAAAGTAAATCTTTAAAAAATTATAATAAATCGTCTTCTTTGATGGAATTCAACTGCTTTTGACTTAAAATTAATATCTTTTTTGTTGAATTATCAAATAATTTTCATTTCAAATGAAAATCTTTTTATTTCAAATATTAACTATTAAATTTTTATGTTGAGAATTAAACTTTTTTATTGAATATTGTACTACTTGGTTGAAAGTTGTAATACTTTCTTAGCAATTTCTTTTTTTTTGTTGGTCATCATTTTAGATCCAAATTTATCTTTTTAGTTGAAAATGTACCCATTTTGCTGAAAATTAGTTTCCTTTTTTAACCAGTTTTTTAATTGACAGTTCAAGTATCAAATTTGCACTTGAAAATTGATTCTATTTTAGTTAAAAATGTAATCATTTAGTTTAAATATCATGTATTTGGTTATAAATGTGTCTTAATCAATATAAAATAAATCTCGGTCAAAAACTCGTCTTTTTTAGTTGAAAATTAATTTCCTTTATGCAAAAAAAATTTTTTCTTGCTTTAACATTTTTTTCGTCCAAAATTTAGTATTTCACTTGAAAATTAATCTCTTTAGATGAAAATTGATCTTTCTTAGTAGAAAATTCTACTACATACTTGTTTCAAGTTCAAACTCTTCTTAGAAATTTGTTGTTTCTTTGTTTTTAAATATAATCTTGTTATTGAAAGTTTAACTTAACCAACTTTGGTTGAAATTGATCTTTTTTAGTTGCAAATTCAGAGAAACTGGAACATTTATAACGACTGATTCAATCAGTCAGTAAACTCAACTGCTATGAAAAGTTATTTTTGACTGATTCATCACTGGTCGAAACTGCATTATTTGAATCAGTAAAAGTTGTCTTCGAATCAGTCACTTTTTACTGATTCGGATCGAGAGTGTTCGTTATCTCTTTTTTTACTGCTACTCTTCAAATACAAATATAAAATAGCGAAAGAAGATTTAATTAACTTTTTGATAGATGCAAAATTACAGGATCGATTGAAAATTTTAAAATACATAGTAAAAAATAATCTAAACGAATTTTTTCACTATCATATCAGCTTTAATCCAACATTTCTGTAGTGTTTTAAAGGGCCTGAAATGCAGCACGATATGTAAGAGTTCGTACAAAAGAGAAAAGCGAAAAGGGAGAAGGAGAAGAGAGAATGAAATTAATTTATCGTCCAACATTAAAAAAACATAACAAGGAGAAACGTGAGATAAGAAAAGACGCGGATTTATGACACCGACTGTGAAGCAAACGGGGGCGGCTCATTTATTAAACGCATTATTGTAAAGGAGAAAACGAATTCGCTTCATATGTTTACAAAAAAAATTGAAATATAAAAATAACAAGATATCGTGACCAGAGAATCACAAGTTTCTATCATGAATTTTAGAAGTCACTTGACTTTTAATTGATAAATTCTTATTAATTTATATAGAAAGAAAGTGATAATCAGGTGACTTGAAATTCAAGAAATTAAGGCCATGATCAGTGTTGGCTAAGTTACTTTTTTAAATAAATAGTTACAGTTACGTTATTTAGCGGGAAAAGTAGCTAGATAAAGTAACTTCATGTTATCTAAAAAGTTACTTTTATCACTACCTCAATTTTATAATTTACATAAATATCAAAATAACTGATATTATTCATTAAAATTTTATTTTATTTTGATCAGCCACTAAAAATTATATTTCATATTGAATTTCCAGTTCAGAAACTTCGATTTCTTATTTAGGGCAAAACACCTTCTATATCATTCAATTTGAAACGACTTAAATTTTTTGTTTAAAATTATGTTTAAGCAAAACCAAATAGTTGGACTTTCAAGCGAAAATGTTAATTATAAACAAAAAATTGAATTATTACCAAACTTAGAGGGTGTTAATAATTAATTGAATTTGAATATCCACAATTTTCTAGCTCATTCAAAGAGAATATTATTAAAAATAATAAGTTTTTTAAGCAATTATATTTGTAATTGTAATTAATTATTACTTTACACTAAGACTAAGTGTACTCTAAAAGTTGACAAAAAGTAGAAAATTTCCAAAAAAGCCGCAACTATCTAGCATTACTATATGAGAAGATAGTTATAAACAACGATAATTTGTTTAAATTATTATTTTTCGTAAATTACATTAGTTTTTACATCGCTCTAAGTGAGAAGTGGACCAAAATTTGCAGGTTTTTTTTAATGCAAATTTTTAACATTATTGAAAGAGAATATTATTAAAAATAATAATGTACTGTTTAAACAATTATTTTAGTTAACATGAATTAAATATTGCCTTACTCTAATTGGAAAGTGGAACAATACCAAAATTTTTCAGAAAAAATTGCAACTTTCTAGCAATTATCTAAGACAAGGAAGCTATGAACACTAATCTAAGTTTAAAGTTGACAATGAGTGGCATATTTTGAAAAAACGCACAACTATCTGGCATTGCTATAGGGGAAGATTATTATAAACAATAATAATTGGATTAAACAATTACGTTTGTTAATATATATAATAATTAAGTGTTTAAAAAATTATATTTATTTACTATAATTAATTATTACCTCACTTTAAGTGTAAAGTTGACAATAAGTGGAAAATTTAAGAAAAAGCCGCCACTCTCCACCATTATTTAAATAAAATATTATTAAAAATAATAATAAATTTTTCAAACAATTCATTTTATTAAATTTAATTGATTACCGCCTTGATCTAACTGAAAAGTTGAAAATAAGTTGCAACATTCGGAAAAACACGCTTTCTAACTCTATTCTAAGAGAACATTGCTCAATACAATAATAAATTGTTTAAATAATTTATGTGAACATCTAGTTATCACTTGGCAGTATTATTTTATGCATTCGCAACCATTATTATTTTTGAAAGACTGCAAAAAACTCCATAATAAAGATGGTATGGCATTTAGAAATTAATTATTCATTTGTTTTCTGTAGCTAATTTCGAAGAGAAAACACTTTCAGGACAATTTTCATAATAAAAACTCTATATTGCCTTGATCTAATAAAAATTACTCGACTGAGAAACAAATAGAACAATCCAAAAATGATTTTGATACTTACAGAAACCTTGGAATTTCCTGATGAATTTATTTTTTGTGAATTTCAACAAATTTGGGAGCGATAAGCATGAAAATTCGAGAGATAAAATTTCCAATCCATTTTTGGACTACCCTAGTGTAGGATCCCCCTTGTCAGTTGTGTTTTTTCAATTAGTTATGTAATCTATTGGGAACGAAAGACAGCTTTTTCCGTGTTTGATTTTAAGTATCTGTATCGGCAGATAGGAAGAAGAAAAACACGAATTTTAGTAGGAAATCGAGGCAATGAGCCTCGAAGTTGCAATAAACGTCGGTCAGCAGTTTCACGAAGTGAATAGAGGTCAACCTCGTCGTGGTATTTTTTTCAGTCCTTAAGTGAGTACTGAGGATGCACCTTTCTCTCGAGGAGAGATACCTGTCGCCGATGAGGTCGACAGGCTTATCTTCATTCTTCACGATTCATCTTCACTCTTTATTCACTCGGGCGCGGCCTGAAGTCGATAACCTTCCGGTAATCTGGTACCAAAGGTTCAAAAAACATCTTCCATTTCAAAAGAATCTAACTTCGAAATTTTTTAGAATGTCCTCAATTCCAAAGAAAAAACAAAGTGAAAATTAAACACTCATTTCAGGGTACGATGTACTTGCAAAAAAATTACCCGTGGTAGTGTGAATACTACATTGCAACAAGCGAATTTCTTCAATACCTTCATTTCTAATGGTAATGTTTCACTGTGATGTAGAATACGATGTGCCGACCATTTGGGTTACGAAGCAAACAAAAGAATCAAAACTAACATACAAATTCAGCATTTCGTACCCCAAAACCGAGTACAGCAGTATTTTCTATTATATGCTCAGGACTAGAAAATGAATTCAAGATGAGAATTCATGATACGGAAGTGGAAAATAGCCGTTTCGAATACAATCTGGTGTTTCATTTCTCGATCTGCAACTTTTTTCCGGAATCGCGGAACCAATAAATTCTGCGACGGAATCGAAGAAAGAAAGCGAGAGAGAAGTCCTGACGTTTCTCCATTTTCTGGAACGAGCTAAAGAAGATTACCATGCAGTGCAGGTGTCGTATACGACCGGTTCTGACATTCCCGATTTGCGGATAGCACGTAATTCGGGTCGAATTTCACGCGATTCTTCATGCTCCTATTCAAGATTCATCCTCAAAACAAAAACTATAAAATCCCTAATTTCAAAGCATTATTACCTTATCTGGCATAATAAAACTGGTAAAGTGGCAAAAATTCACTGTCACAGAAAATCTTCCATTGTGAAAAATGTAGTTTCAAATCAATTATAGAAACTAACTAGTTACTTAAACTAGTTACATTTTTGGTAATAAAATTACTTTTGTAAATAGGCCACGAATTAGAAACTAACTAAAAAAATTCAGTAACAGTAACTATGAAAGTGAGCTTTGATGGCTCAGGCAACAATTCAGGCAACCGAGCAGGAGGACTGGGGTACAATCCTTGTGCCGGTACCAACTTAAATTTTTCTATATACTCCTACCATTATAGGGCCTCCCAAAATAAAGGCTCCATGTGTTGGGGACTGTCATTGGGGGTCACTAGCCGACTTAGAGAAGACTCGGAAAAGAGTTAGCGATCTCCTTGCGCAGAGGCTTCATGAGTAATGAACACAGACACCAAAAAAGTGTGTTGAATATTTAAATCTAATGTCCTCAGATGACTGACTCGTCCACCCCAACCCGGCCATCCCTCTCCACTGCCTAGCTAGGGGGGCTGTTGGATGGTAGAGTGGGTGAGGCTCACTTTGCTGTGCAAAGAGATTCGGCCCATTCACTGTGCAATGCAATACGCCTGGCACCTGAGAGGTATATCTCGAAAACGTTCAAAAATTTAACTATTCCAGATGAACTACTTGGTTGAAAATTCAACTGTTTTGTAGAAAATTGGCCTTTTTGGCTTGAAAGTCCAATAATCTGGTTAATTTTCTCTCCCTCTTGACTGAAGAATATTTCTTGGTTGGAGGCACAACTAATTTGTTGAAAATTTATTTTCTCACGTGAAAATTTAATTATTCCAGTTTTTCTTCGTTTGGTTCAACTGTATTTAATTCCAAATTAATATGTTTTTGATTAAATTATAAACTATTAAATTTCTCATTGAGCATTTGTCTTTTTTTGTTGAAAGTTGAAGGGTTTGGTTAATAATTGATTTTTTTGGTTGAAGGTTTCATCATTTTAGTTGAAAATTCATCTCTTTCGTTGCACACTTAACTGTTTTGTTGATTTTTTTCCCTGAGAATTGACCTATACCACTTTTGGAAAATCTGTCTTTTTTAGTTGTGAATTAAACTACTTGATAGGCAATTCACCTACTTGGTAAAAAACGGAATTACTTTGCTCAAAATTAATTTGCTTTGGTTACAAATGTAACTATTTTGTTAAAATTTTGTTTCTTTGCAAATTAATTTTTTTAGGTACAATTTCAATCGAAAATTCGTCTCTTGAAACATTAACAAAAAAGTAAAGAGAAGGACCAAAATGAAATATAAAACTTTGTTACTAAACCAAATAAAAAATAATTAATTTTTTTAAACCAGGGCATCAGCATCTTACAGCATCAAATTTTAAAAAACATTTTTTTAAAATTCAAAATAATTAAATATTCTGAAAGTTTCGATTTCTACCTCCTGTTACGTGGTCAGGTTAAGAAGATCGTTTATTTTTATTTCTTTTTTTATTTTCTTGGAATAAGGTCATCAAACTCATGGATTTCGTGTACAAGTTATCCATCGATCAGTCGGCAATCGTCGATAATCGAACAAGCGATCAATATCGAAATCTTACCCAGAGGCAATGATCTTTGGCGACTTCCCACACATTCCAATTAGAGGAAATTTCTCTTGAAGATGGATTGCAGACAAACTGAAATTGTCCTGCAATAAGTGCATACACTGCTAACTTTCTATCATTTTCGGTTTATCCGGGCCAATCTAGATAATGTTAAACGAAACGATCCAGATTTTACTTTTACGCAAGCCCTGATTAATTTTAATTAGTCACGCTTTACGTAATAAATTACATAGTTTAATTTTACTTGCAGTTCCACTTTATATAATAAAAGTTCTTTTATAATAATAGTTTAATACTTGGATAATAAATTCTATCGTTTGAAAATTACAAGGAAAAACCGTATCTTGTTTTCCTTTTACATTTCTATAAGTTTTCTGAAAAACTTTTTCCTAATTTTCCCTGATCATTAATATTTATAACCCAGCATTCTAACCTTGTAATATTTTTAACATATAATTTGTTATACAGGGAATTAAATAAGTTCAAATTTAAATTTTAAAATTTAATATTTATTTATTTATAGCAAACAAAAAATATTACTTTTCTACGATAAAACATTAAGTTTAACCGAACAGGGTGAATTTACAACAAAATACTTGAATTTTCGACCAAGTAATATGACTTTCAAAAATAGTGAAATTTATATCAAAATAATTAAATTATCAAGAAAATAGTTGAATGTTTCACAAATATTAGAACTGTTCTACTACAAAAGATTAATAATTATTTGCAATCTAAAGAGACAAATATTGAAAAAATTAGTTGGATTCAACCACGAAAGACGGATTTTCAACAAAATAGTTGAATCCTTAATCAAAAAACGTTAATTTTTAACCAAGAAGTTGCATTTTATCCAAAAAGAATTACATTTCTGCTAAAATACATACATTTTTAAACCAAAAGAACAAATTTTCAAAAAATAGTGTAATTCGCAACGAAGAAAGATTTAATTTGAATTTTCAATAACAAGATAAGGATTTTCAACAAATAGTTTATTTTCTACTAAAATAGTGAAATTTTTGACAAAACAGTTGAATTTTCAACCCAAAAGGATGACTTTTCAACCAAATTGTTAAATTTTTAACCAAATAATGAACATTTTATCTAAAAGCATATTTATCAGAAGAAGATTAACTGCAGATAAATAAATATAAATATAAATTAATGATAAGAACATAACATCAGGATGGCTGCATAACTTCATTCTCAAAATTCCCTAATTTTTCCTGACAAATTTTCCATTTTCGCTGATAATTAATATTCAATGATAAAAATCTTAATCTTTTAATATTTATAACATAAAGTTTCTTGTAAACAGAATAACAAAATTCCAAATTGAAATTTCAAAACTTGTAATTTATTGTTTACAGTTAATTAAAGTGCATGATCAATACAATTTCCGGACTCTTGTCTGATTTTCAGATACAAAGTATTACAATTTTCTCACAAAATATTCTTGTTCAATTTTGCGAAACTTTATCGTGCAATTCTGAAGAAATAATTCGGAGGAAGTCGAAGAAATGGGATTTTCCTTATAATTATTTGATTTGTTTCTTCCCACGCGTCAAATTGAGAATATTTTACATTCCGAAGTTACATTTTTTTCTTTAGGAGATTACTTTCATTTATTTTTTAAACAAACTTTTTTTCTGCAGTCTCATTAGGAAAGAATGCAGAAAGATTGATCATAATCTTCAGTAGATCCCAGAGATTTATTTGCGAGATTAAATTAGATGTTTGGATTAGTAATGAGGCTCGGAAGAAAATAATGCATGCACGGCTTTCAACTTACATTTGCATACATATATACATTTGTAGACAATATTGATAAATTAGGAATATATTAAAAGTGCGATTAAAAGATCATTAGTACAAAAGTGGGTCAAAACATCTCCGACTAAAAACAAGAACGTTAATGATCAAATTTTAAATTAAATTGGTAAAATAGACGTTGATTTAAAATTCGAAATAACAAGAACGACTGTAGTTTTAAAAAGCTCGGACTTGGATAAGAGAAAATGTTGGATAAAATCCATTTCAATTCTATAACGACATGGCCTAAATGATTTAAATTCAATCATGCACTATCAAAGGAAATCACCTTTCTAATGCTGAATAGCAATTTTTTTCAATAGAGAGAATCTGGGTACAGACATAGAAATGTCTTGAGCGAAATGACTTCCGGGACGTAGGTAATAAAAAAAACGATGTCCCGAGACGTTAAGGGATTCACCAATTACGAGTACAAAGAAGGTACAGAGTAATCGACTAAAAAGTCGTATCGCAAGACTTTCTCGTGGCCCACATGCGAGGTCTGTTCTGGGCCAATCGAGTTTGGCAAGCCTAATGCTGATCGACTTATCAGAAAGGGAAACTTCAATTGTTCAGTTATCCTCTATTTCTCTCGACAAATTTTTATTTAAAAATCATAAAGCTTAAAGGAAATCAATTTTGAAAAATGTAATTTCGGCAGAATAAAAATTGAGAAATCGTGGTAATGAAGAGAATTCTTAAGGCTCTTAAAACGACTTGGGGTTTCTCCAGATCAACAATACGTCTTCAAGAATGCATTGTTTGATGTAATATTTTAACCACATAATCTCAACGCAATTATGACGGCCGAAACTGAGAGATTTTTTCGAAAAATGTTCTTGTTGTTCTTTGTTTTGTGATTTAAATCTGAGAGTTTTGCGCCTGTAATAAGCAACACGTTAGCTATTGTGTATGCAGGGTTAAAAAATAAACAACTTTTTTGATGAAAAAGGACAAATTGAAAGAATGACTTTCTGAAACCACTTCAAACTAAAACCGCTTCTAACACTAAACACAATTCCTGATCGGCCACGATATTTTAATTGTTTCTAAAAAGAAAATCTTTATGCTTGGCATTAACGACCTCTTCTTTAACTTCTTAAGATGATGCCAGAAGCAAAGAAGGACCTCGTTGCAGATTCTAAACGAAAAACTCGTCCAGAAGGAACGGACCACTTCAAAGGCAAGTTCCCTTTTTCTGCTCGAGGACACTTCCGCTTTTTGAATTCCTGGGCTCTCTTTTTTGCTAAGACTCTTCTGCTTGGTCGGTCACGCCTCGTCGGATGCTAAAATGTGCTTCAGGGTATCCTATTATCAGAAAAACCTCTAGAGAAACCTTCAGAACGAGCAGCAGGCACCAATTTCATATCTTAAATCGATCACTCAATTGACCTCAAAACTGTCATAATATTGTGAGAACAAAATCGATATGAGGGAGCGCACAATAGGACGCAACAAATTTTTTTTAGCAAATCAATCTTCAATCGAAACTGTTTATTCGATTTTGCACGTTTTTTTTTTTAAATAAAACCTTTTTAAATTTTGTAAAGATTTGCGTGTTTGGGTTTTTGATAAAAAAATTTGCTTAATTTTTAATTAGACGACAAAGTTTATACATTAATTTTTTATTTTTCAGAAGTACCCTTTTAAGATTTTCAGATTACTTTAAGAAGTTGTTATATTTGTACTGAAGCTACTAAGTATTAATTCCAGTGGATGAGAATAATGAAGACATTTTTACGTGATAAAAAAATTAATGAAGAAAAGTTGTCGAATTTTTAAAGAAAAAAATGTTAACATAACCAAAAATTGTATATTTAAACAAATAGTAGAATTTTTAAGTAAAAAATGAATGATTTTGAAGTGAGTTAAATTTTCTACAAAAAAATGTTTAAACAATTAATTTTTAACAACAAAATAAATAAATTTTCAACAAGTTGAACTAAAACAAAAAGAATGTTAGTAAATAATTTAATTCTCAATCAAAAAGATGAATTTTCAACATAGTATATAAATTTTATACCAAGTATTACAATTTTTTAATTATTAAGGAAACATTTTTCGCCAAAAATGGAATATTTGAAAGAAGATGAATTTTTAAACAAATAATTAAATTTCCAATAAAAATATTATTTTTTCACCAAGAAGATTAGTTTTCTACAAAAAAAAGAACAATAGTCAACAAATTACATTAATTTTCAACCAAACGGTTAAATTTTCAAACCAAAAAGACAAACTTTCTACGAAACAATTAAATTTTCAGCCTAAACAGATTAATTCTTAATAAAAAACCAGTTGATATTTCCAGCAAAAATAATTTTAATCTGAAATAAAAAAAATGACAACGCTGAAAAACAAGAATTTTCATTAAATAGCTGAACCATTAGCAAAAAATTTATTTTTCAATCAAACAGTTAAATTTTATCCATAAATGATGAATTGTCGACGCTGAATGATCAATTTTTAACCAAAAATAGAGTAGTTACATTTTCAGTTAAGAAAATAATTTTCAATCCAAAAAATATAATTTTCAGAAAATGGATACAAGGTTAACCAGAGAGATCAATTTTCAACTAGAGAGATGATTCTTAAACAAAAAGGGATTGATAATGTAGTTCAAATTTCAAAACAGTAGTTGAATCTTCATTTTAAAAATATATAAATTCTGAACAAAAATGTAATAGATGACATTTCAATCAAGAAAAAGTTCAATTTAAATAATGAAACAGTTTAGGGCTACCAAAAATGAGAATTTTTTTCGAAATAGTTGAATTTTTAACTAAAAATATAAAATTTCAACCAAGTTAAATTCCTACCCACATAGATCAATCTTCATTAAAGAAATAAAGTTTTAACAAAGTAATTAAATTTTCAAACAACTAGGCTCAATCTTCTTGCAAAATCAACTAAGAATATATTTCCGATGACAACTAGCTATGATAATTTGCAAACGCGCAAGAATTTTGAATTATTTAAAGAATTTTCATAAACAAATTCAGGGTTTGGCTTTTTTCGAACTTTTTTCAACGAATAGGCTTAGTTTTTTTACGGGATCAAAGAAGGATATATTTCAGATCACTTTTTGCTAGGACAATTAGCAAATTAGTAAGAATTATTAATTATTTAAACAATTCTCATAAACAAATTCAAAATTGGGTATTTTTCAATGAATTCGCTTAATTTTTGTTTACAAATCAGTTTGGAGTGTCTTTTGCGATAACTTTTCGATGGGACATTTTTTAAAGTGTCAACAATTGTTATTACTTAAACAATATTCATAAATAAATTCAGAGTTTGACTATTTTCAACCAATACGCTTAATTTTGTATAAAAATCGTTTAAATAATTAATAATTGTTGTCGATTTGGAAAGTATTATAGCAAATATTCATCGATAAGACATTCTTTGTTGATTCCGTTAAAAAAATTAAGCCCATTCCTTAAAAAAGATCCAAACTGTGAACCTGTTTATAAAAATTGTTTAAAATATAGCCAAGTAAGGCCCATTTTCAATTAATGGTGATAAAATATCATCATCTCTCTCATTTCATACTAAAACGCCGGATTTGAATGAGCTACACATTGTTAATTCTGAAAAATAACTTTTGTTCATTAATTTGTTTATAACGAAAGAAACCATTTTTTAAAATTATTCTCCCCGCTAGAAATTATTTTTAGATAGTTTTAGCAGAGATAATACCTACAGGGCCTTATTCTAACAATCTTAAAATGTTGAACAAAAATGGTACTTCTCAAAAGTTGAAAAAAAATGTCGAATTTGCTGTTAAATAAAAAATTTACTAAACTTTTTTAACAACAGTCCAAACAAACAAGTATTTTTTAAATTTAAAAATATTTAGTTTGAACAAAAAATTTAAATTGAATGAATCGTGAAAGATAAAAATTTAATTGGAAATATACACTTTTTGCCTACTATCAGCAGTTTAAAATATATAAACAATGACTTATAAAGTTATAAATAATTTGTTAACATATTATATTTCATGGGTAGATCAATAATCTACATAGTAGTTAAATTAATATTGGGATGGGAACATTTAATTGATAGATATTTTTTCACGAAAAGGAATTTAAATTTTGAATTGTTTAGGCAATTTTATTTTCAAAAATTGATTTAAAGATCTCAGCTACGAAAAAATTAATAACGCCATTCGATTTTACAGGAAAAAGCACATAGAATCCATATATTAATTATTTTATTACTTAAATTTATTTGTTATGTAGTATAAATAAACAATTACATTGTACAATGCCCGCTTACCCATAAAATTATTCTGTATAAAAAAAAATATTGACAAAAAACTAGTCTAACACATGGACTCTATGTAATTTTTCCTTTAGAATGGAAAGGTGGTATCGTTTTTTTCTTAACTCACATTTTTAAACTAATTGTTTAAACAAAAATTATTTTAACAATTGAGAGTTTAGATTTTTTTACAAAAAATCGTCTTTCAATGAAATGTTCTTGTCTGAACCTTCCTATCATGTTAATTGCTTGTCTAGATCAAAGAAAGATCAAAATATAACCGGTTTATAGCAATTAAGTTTTACATTTAATGATTATGTTCCTGAAATATATCTACGTTAATTCTAGTCAATAGCGATTTAATTCAAGCAATTTTCTTTTAGATAAGAAAAATATTTTCAAAATTGCTAACTTTGCAATTATATTTCTTTATGTATTGTTGCACACAAAATTAAATTGGAAAATCTCAGAGTTTAAAGAGCCTAAAGGTTTTCTTCTGAGAAGTTCTACAACAAAAAATTTAAAACCCGTCATGAAATAGAGCCTGTAGAGGAATCTGAACAGTAAATTCCTACTTTTGACTTCCGTGTGTATAAAATTAATTGATTTCAAAGAAAATTTGTAAATTTATTAATCATTTTATGGACAATTCAATTTTCTTCGTAAACGACCATAAGAATCTGACCAAGAATGTTTAAATATTTTTTCATAAACAAAAAAAATTAAGCTGTAAAAGCGTTCCTTTGTGCAAATAGCATTCCACCATAAAACACGCACGTGAAAACCGTTAAGGTTGAAAATTAGACCTTAAATCTCTTGCTTACGACATTAAACTAAACCGGGTTGTTTATGACCCAGCGCCACTTATCGCATTACTGTAACATTTATTATCTTCTCTAATCTAAATCTTTACTTGAGGCAAGCAAAATCTGAAACTTCATTATTTAAAGCTTCAAACTTCGTTTAAAAAAGAGAAAAAGCCTTACATGGCATTTTCTATAATTAATAGAAAATTAAACTTTATAGATTTTTTAAATTAAAAACGTCAATCGGTAAAGCGACTTTAAAAGGCATATTCAATTTTTAATTTAGTTTCAATAGCAGTGATTAATTTTCCAAATCATAAAAGCCCATTTACTCACCGATGTCTTGCAAAATATTTAATTAAGTTCGACTCACCTGGAACAAAAATAAAACATTTCCGTTAGTGTTGACATTTTTCTAGCTAGAGGAGTATTTTTAAATCTGAACTACAAAAATCAAAACATTTCTGTTAGCCTTCACATGTTTCAAGCCAGAATAATGTTTTCAACACAGAAAAAACTAAGAATAAAATTTGTTGCAGGAAATTTTTTAGAGCGATAAAGTTTTGTTTAGCCAACCTTGCGTCTTTCAAAAAAAATGTGTTTGTCATGGAAAAACAAAAGAAAGTTTAACCGATGTTTGTGTAAATTTTATTCTGTGAAGTTATTTTTTGGTGCAGAGAATCTTTCCTCGGAAATCGATGTTAAGTTTACCTTCTGTTTTTTCTGTGAAGTCTAAACTTAAATTTAACGATTTCTATCTTTAGAGTTTAGCCTCATTTGAGGAATTCAAAATAGTGTTAATAGTGGCTTACATTTTGAAAAATAAATAGTTTTATGCAATTTTTGAAATTTTTAGTGACTAGTTACTTTACTTGAAACTGTAAAAGTTTCGGACACAACACGTTTGTATATGATTCAATTTGAAACACTCCAGATTCTTAACATTTCGAGTAAAAATACTTTATTTACAACAAATTAGTTGAATTTTCAGCAAAAAATATTAATTTTGAACAAAAGTGTTGAATTGCCAACCAAGAGAGATTTTTTAGTCATTTTGTTCAACCAAATAGTTGTATTATTAACCAAAAAAGATTAAATATTTCTCCGAAGAAATAAATTTTCAAACAAAAAAGAAGACTTTTGAACAAAATAGTAGAATTTTCAACAAACAAGAAACAAAAAAAATCCACCAAAATAGTTAAATTTTAACAAAATAGATGAATTTTCAACCATATCATTGAACTTTTGTTTACAGCATATATTAATTTTCAACAAAAATAATTATTTTTCAACCAAAAAGAAGAGTTTTCTAGCAAAAGCATGAATTTTCTACAAAATATTTACATTTTCAGACCGAAAATATTAATTTATAACAAAGAAGTTACTTTTTAATCCGTTAGTTCGACTTGCTACCAAAATAGTTGAATTAAAAAAAATCGTGATAAATGAATTAATGTTTTTAAAAAAATTAAATCATCTAAAGAAAAGTCAAATTTCCAAACAAAAAGAGATAAATTTTCAATTAAAATTATGAATCTTGAACCAAACAACTGAATTTTTAACAAAGTAGTTCAGCTTTCCCCAAAATAGTTTTCAACCAGCAAAGATGAATTGAAAAAAAACAGCTGAACCATTTCCAAGAATTTTTTTACCAAAAGAGAATTGAATTCAATCAAAAAAGAATTTTTCAATAAAATAGCTAAATCTTAAACAAAAGAGATTAATCTTCTAGCAAAATAGTTGAACTTTAAGCCAAAAAAATTAATTTTTACTGAAAAAGATACATTCTGTAACGTAAAAGCAGAATTTTTAACCAAGAAAGGAAAAATCTCCACGAAATTATTTAATTTTTATGGAAAAAAAGACTATTTTTCTACAAAACGCTTGCATTTTCAAACTGAAAAGATGAATTTTACAAAAAAGTTACTTTTCATACAAATAGTTGAATTTTCTACCGAAATATTTGAATTGCTTACGAAAAAAGAAACGAAATTGAAAAAAAATTTTCAACAAAAGGGAAGAATTTTTAACATGAATTATGAATCTTCAAACAAACAACTAAATTTTTAACGAAATAGTTCATCTTTCAACAAAGTAGGTAAGTTTTTAACCAGAAAATACGAATTTTCACCAAAATAGCTGAACCCTACACAGATATATTTTTACCAAGAGATGAATTTTGAAACAAAGGCGAATTTTGAACCAAGAAATAAAAAAAAAACATTAACACTAAACTGTTAAATTTTCAAGCCAAAAAGACGAATTTTTAGTAACTTTTAAGTAAGTAAGTAACTTGTAACAATTACTTCATTTGTCACAAATTACTTCCGAACTCTGTCACTACGAGTGATGTACGATTCGAAATAATTATTTTTGAGACTGCATAGCCGCATGAAAAGTGAGTCGTAAAAAGACACGACTGACGTGGAAGTCAACTACTTGGGCTGTGATTGATAATCTCGTATGGCGCGAAATTTTAAACGTGGTTCGGTCCAACCTAGAGTGCCATCTTCCGTCATTCTTTTTCCTGCTCTCATTGGCTATACGCAACATGTGAGAATCAGTGGTGGGAGTTTGGGAAGTTGCGACAGACGATTATCTTGGCTTGCAATAAACGAGTGTTGCGATAAACGAGGTTTGACTGTAATTTGCGGAACTATTTACATGTCAGTGTGGCGGCGTTTGGAACTAATAATCTGTCAGCAATTTACACCGTTCGGCAAAGGGCTATCTAACGCTCACTTTTCAGGAGGCGTTGCAAGCTCATGACATGGTGGTTTAGAATAAATGATTTTAATCTGCTCGCTCGTATTCAGACACCATACATGAGCAAATTCCGATTGAAGACAAATGCTTTCATACTTTTGTGAAATTTTGTAATCGGATCAAAATTTGTATATACCAGATTGTCAAATTCTGTTATCCATGTTCCATTTTGAACAATTATAAAGCATTTCCATGAAACAGTAGTGAATCGGTGGTTGTCGAAATGGGCCAATTAATAGTGCGGATTCACTAGGACTTTAGACCGTTTGAAATTTTCCAATCGGTTCTTATAGCATCTGGGTATGTCTGCATTCCAGTTTAAAACTTCTACCCATTTTTAAATTAAGAATTATTTGTTCTCTCATGAATGTTCTGGGTAATAAAAATTAAAGGCGACATTTTAGAGGCTGGTGGATTATTATAGAACATACACGTATGCTTTCTCGATCTACTTGTTCCGAGTGCCTCTTGTTTTCTGCACGAGTAGCGTTATCCTGTGCCTCGAGACTTCAAGGTGTTTCGTTTTCCTGGCTATAAAATCCTGAATAACGACGAGAAAAAAATCGGTCGGCAATATTTCAAAGTATGAATTATAATTCGTAGAGACTTGTTAATTTGAGTTTATCAAACTGAATCCCACGGCGGGCTATTAACTCAGGTGGGAAAATATTCCCTTCATTTATTGCCTCTAAAAGCACATTTTATTCCACTCTATTAGACTGAGTGTTTTTTACTCATTCAGAGACTTCACAGCACAAAACGATCTCGAAATAGACGAAATTGGGTATTAAAATTTAAGAAATTTAAATTACATTAAAATCAAATTTAAAATCCTATTTAACATCAAATAATTAAGTTAATGTATAGAAATGCTTGCAAAATAGAGGAAATTGGGTATTATAATTTAAGAAATTTAAATTAGATTAAAATCAAATTTAAAATCCTATTTAACATCAAATAATTAAGTTAATGTATAGAAATGCTCTCAAAATAGGGGAAATTGGATATTAAATTTTAAGAAATTTAAATTACATAAAAATCAAATTTAAAATCATATTTAACGTCCAATAATTAAGTTAATGTATAGAATCCCCAAAAATAAAATCAAAAACCTACAACCAAATTTGAAAAACGAACATCAAATTTTCCTACTGTGATTTGAAAAACGATCCTTTTTTTAACTTACTTTTCTAAAAAAGAAACAAAATTTGTGGAAAAAATAAAAAACAGGGAAATGAACGAGTTTAAAAAAAGGATCTTTTTTCAAATTACAATACGAGCATTTTATGGTGGTTGTCCAAATTTGATCGTTAGATTTTTTGTTTTATTTTCAGGAATTCTCTATATTCAATTTTTTATTTTTCGCGACAAAAAAAAAATAGTTGCTTTTATATAAATCTATTGTAAGTAACATAACGATTTCAACACGGGACGAAGTTTCAACCAAATAGTTCATTCTTAAATCAAAGAGATGAGTTAAAAATTAATTTTTAATAAAGTAGTTCAACTTTGAACCAAGTGCAGTTGAATTTTCAATTAAAAAGAGCTTAATTTCCAACAAATAAGAATTATTTCCTATAAAAAAGACGAGTTTTCAACAGAATACATGAAGTTTTCAACTGAAAACGATCAACTTTCAACCAAAAACAAAATAATTGATTTTCAGTTAGAAAGAATAAATCACAACCACGAAGACGATGTCTTATGTCAAATGATGAATCTTCAACAAAAAAAATGAATTTTTAAGAAAGTTAAAACGAAATATCAACGAGAAATGTAATAGTTGACATTTCAACCAAAACACATTTTTCTATTAAATTAGAAACAGTTAAATTCAACCAGAGAAGACAAATTTTCAACAAAATAGTTCAATCTTACCAGAAAGAAATGAATAGTATAATTGAATTTCAGTTAAGAAAATTGATTTTTAACAACAACAAAAAGACTAATTTTCTATCCGAAAAGACAAATGTTTAACGAAACAGTTGAATTTTCGACAAAAAAGATGGTTTTTTAATCAAATAGATAAATATACAAGAAAATAGTTAAAAATTAAACTAAATAGTTGAAATTTCGAGCCAAAAATACGATTTTTCTAAGACAGTAGAACAGTTGAATTGTCGACCAAAAAATGACTTTTTAACAAAATAGTTGAATATTCAACAAAATAACTAAATTTACAACAACAACAAAAATGAACTTTCAACAACAACAAAAAAACGACTTTTTAAAGCCAAAATGACGAATTCTTTAAAATAGTTAAATTATCAACCTATAAATGTGCATTTAAACGAAAAATATGATTTTCAACCAAGAAAGATAAATTTTCAACCAACTAGTTAGATGTTAAAAAAAATTGTAAATAATTGAATTTTCGAGTCAAAAAGACGAAATTTTTTTTAACAGAATTTTCAACAAAAAAGTTCGTATTAAACAAAGAAAGCTGAATTTAAAAAAAAAATGACTTATCTACCAAAAAATATGCATTTTAACACAAAACAAAAAACAAGCTTTCTATCCAAAAAGAACTCAATACAATAAAGATTAAATTAAGGTAGATTACGATTTCTTTTACGTCATTGAATAGTTTTTTTATAAACTATATTTCTTAATCATTTAGATTTACAAAAAAATTAAATTATACAACTTGTATATTAATTCCTGCGGAAGCTTATTGCTCTCCTTGAAATGATAACTTACATCACCATTGTGGCGACTGAAGGAACTCGATAACAAGTCACTCACGCCCCCGCGTTTATTTTCGATTTATCGATTGAATTTCAACAACATATCCTTATAGATATATTTGGACGTGATATACTAATACTGTCAGTTACACTTGTCTCGCTCGTCATTGAATTAATTCTCACGAATAAACGTCAGTCGAAGCACGAAAAATATTTTTTTTTTTAAGGAAATTGGAAACTTGGACAAATTGCAAAAGCATTCTTTCTTTTTTTCGTTAATTTCCATGATTTTTTGGCCAGATAGATATTCTTTTTGAAGAAAAATTAAAATCGCACAAAAAGAAAGATTGCATAATTTAAAATGTGACGACTTTAAGCGAAATTTTTTACATTCTCATCATTTAAGATTAAGGAAGTATTAGAATTGTCAGAAATTTCACAAACTACAAATTTGATAATAATCACTTCTCGATAAGATGCGTAATTTTGGCTTTATTCATAAAAATCAATAGTAAAAATGAGAAAATAAAATTTTTGAATAAACCACACAAGCTACGAAAAAATAGATAAAAATTTCAAAAAGAGCTACACCTTTTTTATCAATTATTGTTTGATAGGATGTGTAGTTTTTTTTAATCGTGAAAAATAACATCTAAAATAATTTTTTGTTGTTGTTGAAAAAACCGAGCAGTTCCAGCTTTAACCAAAAGTTAAAATTTGAACCAAAAAGATGACTTTCCAACTAACAACTTCGAATTTTCAACCAAAAACGATCATTTTTCAACCAATAATGGAACATTTACCCTTTCCGGTGGAAAAATAATTTGACACAAAACAAAAATCTCACCAAAATAATTAAATTTTTAAGCCTAAAGATAAACCTTCAACCAAAAAATAAATTTTTTAAAAACTGGTAAAACTTTTACACAAGTAGTTGAATTTTCGACAAAAAATCAATTTTCAACCAAAAGTGGAATAGTTATATTTTAAGTTAAAGAACTGAATTTCTTAACAAACAAAAAACTAATTTTTCAAGTAAATAGTTGATTTTTCAAACCACAACAAAATAATTTTTAACTAAAAATATGAATCATCAAAAAACAACATCATTTTCTTTCATAGTTGTTCATCTTTCAACCAACTAATTGAATTTATTTCTAAAAACATGAATTCTCAACGAATAATGTAATAGTAGATATTTCAACCAAACTGCTTAGTTTAAACAAAATTGTTGAATTTGCAACAAAATAATAAAATTCTTAACTAAAAATATAATCTTTCGGGAAAAGCAAATTAAAAAAATATATAAATACAAGGCAAATAATAAATTACTAACACGAATATTGTATCAGGGTGAACTCAAACTTCATTTTCGAAATTTCTTAACTTTACCTTGACAAATTTTTTATTTTTCCTGGCTCAGTCTATTAGCAGTGAAAAATTATTATATTTCAAAAAATTACACTAAATTGTTAAATTTGACAAAAATGGGGAATAAATGAGAAGCTTTGGAATATTTTCGATTATGGCTTCCTGATAAAATAAATAATCTATTGTTAAGAACGTATGTTCTATACTCTTGAACAAACGAAAAAAATAATATAAATCAGATGGAAATTTGCGGGATTATAAATTATTATATAAAATATACATGAACCTACCAAAAATTAAATTAAATTATATTAAAAAATATATATTAAACGGACTTACATATTGTCAAATTTTTAATATTAAAATGAAAAAAAAAATATTTTTCAAACTAAATGAGTAGCTTAATATATATTTAAATAAAAAATATATATTTAATATATATGAAAAACAATCTTTTTTTTAAGAAATGTTCTATTTTTAAATAACTTTAAATCGTTTTTTAATGGTTTCTAAAATTGGAAACTTTTTTTAATTGGATATGCTCAGTTCATTTGGAAATCAATTTACGGCGATACGGAAAATTCCGAAAAATAAGTAATTTTATGTTTATGAGTGGGTCGAAAAAATAAAATTATGGAACTCAGAAATAGAATTCAGTTAAAAAGTAGCATATGAGGACCCTGAAAAATTATAAATAATTTGGATTTGATCGACAAATGCATTTATTTTGCATGTTAACAAAATATATTTGACAAATTCTATTTTCGTGGTTTTGGTAATTTTTTGGATGCCAATTTTTGTTTTACATTTCTGCAGGCCTTGAATAACTTCTTAAATTTATGTAGGTTTTTATTAGCAGCTCCATCAGAGAATATAAATGTTTACTGAACCTTGTTTTTAACAAATAATTTTGAAACCTACATTTAGGTTCACTTATTAGGGAGGGTTAAAAAAAGAATAATTTGAAAATCGGAAATGCAGCTATGTGCAAAAGTAGCGTATGAGGACCCTGAAAAAGTATAATTAATTTGTATTCAATTGACAAACGTCTTTGTTTTTTACAGAATTTTTATTTTTAGCTTTATCAGAAATTATTGATGTTTATTACTTTTACCGTTGTTTCAGGAAAAACCGTTAAAAAACCCGCTTTTTTTATCCTCCAGGTCATGCCCCCCCCCCCTTAATAAAAAATAATTTTAAAACCTGCAAAAATGTAGATACAATTTTTTCAGTTATCAAGAACGTTTCTATTTTAGTCTGGATTAGTCTGGCGAATCCTAATTTCAAAAAAATCAAAAGCTCAGTTTAAAAAAATTCACTATATTTACACTTACGAATTCCTAGACTAATGAAATTTTTTTCTAGTTTACTCTTACCACAATAAATGTTGTTGACACATGAAAAAATTCTCTCTACATTTTTGCAGGTTGTAAATTTATTTTTCAAAAACTGGAGTGTACTAAACATTAATACATTATACTTTTTCAGGATTCTCATACTCTACTTTTCCACATCTGATTTCCAAAATTTTGTTTTTTAAACCCCCACTAATAAGGAAAATTAAATGCGAGATTAAATTTTACTTTCAAAGATTTTTTGTCTCGGTCTTACTGTAATTTATTAATACTTTTAATGAATATTTAAAACTACACTCTGCAAGCTCGAAATTGGTCAAATAAATATTCGCACATTTTTTATTGTAACATTTAAAAATAAACTTTCAATTAACAAGTACATATTTTTTAATTGTTCAAAATTTATATTGCAATAACAATTTCTGCCTCCGGCTTTTAGGATTTCAACATGTTTTAAAATGGCCTAGCTTTAAGTTTTTTGTAAAGAAATTTTTATAGATCATTTTTTCAGCTATTTAGTTTAAAAAAATTCAAATATTTCACAATAGCATGTACCAGATTTCAAGAGTGTCATAGTAGCAAAGTGAAAGTGCATGTAAGGTATTCAAAATTAAAACCAGCAGAAATTTTAGAAAAGTATTATTAAATAAATAAATTTTCCTCTAACTTCATGGTGTTAGTTTAACAATTCAGAATTTATGGTATGTGGGATGGAGGTTTTAATCGCGCATAAAAATTGCGGTGCACCGAGGAATGTCAAGTTGCAATGACTCGTTTATCTCTCTCAGCACTTATGTGTTCCTGCAGAATACATTTATGAGCTGTACGATAAAGCACGTTCGTCAGGTATTATTCCACCTGCTCGTGTTAATCTACTTGAATGCCTCGCCTCTTTCTCTTGGACAAGGCCATTAAAAAAATAATAGAAAAATTCCTGACACTAACAGAAACTTTCGAATTTTCACTACATAGAAAAATCAATTCTGAAAAATAAAATTCGTGCACTATTGTCCCACCTCAAACCCACAGAAATAACTATATATATAAATTATTTCATTGATTATTATGTTATATATTATTACACGTTTTTAAATTTTCTTGAATTGTTTTCTTCAATCTAGACAGCAAAAAAATCATCCGAACATCATTATCGGAAGACTGGGGTATGTCCACCCACGCACCCTAGAATGTAAACGGAATACGACGAAAAGAAATCTAACTTTTCACTAAACATCCGGTTCTGAAATTTTTTAACTTGTCACTTGCATTTGATGTCAGGCAATACCAGCAAAATATTAATTTAAATATTATTCTTGGAAGACTGCGTTTTATTCACCAACGCCCTTTTTCGTACATTCCAAAGAGCGTGGGTGGATAAAACGCAGTCTTCTGATAATTAAATTGGGTTAAAACTTTTTCTTGTTTTGTTAGATCTCGAGCACAATTAGAGAAAAAATTTGAGAACCGAAAATTTAGAGGAAAGTTAGTTTTTCCGGATTTGTTTTGTGAGCATTTTAAAGTCCGGGGGTAAAAAACGCAGACTTCCGGTACGTTTATCGGAATGAAACTATTTCTGGAATTTTTCAACATCGAGTAAAAGTAATTAGTTAAATATAATCCGAAATCCGATCTTTTAGAGAAAAGTTAGAATTTTTCAAATTTTGGTGTACATTTTAGAGTGCGTGGGTGGATAAAACGCAGTCTTCCGACAAGAATATTGGGATGAGTTCCATAAATATCAAAATTTCAGAATTTTTATTTATACATCTTTAAAATTCAAGAGTTTTCAATTGCATTAATCTTTAAAATTGTAGCATTTTGAATGAGGTATTTTCACTCCAACCATCAGCTAACATGACTTTGTTAAAAGCTGAGGGGGAAAACAATTGATCAAATTCATGGATCAAAACTTTATTTCTATTATAATATGTTTGTAATTAATAATCATTATTTTAATCTTATTATTTCCTTAAATAGTAATTAAATAACAAAAACTATTTTTCCACTACACTTATATAGAAAAAATTAGCTTTCAGGAAGATATTAGCAAAAAAGGGCAAAAATGAACTGAATCCAATGCATTTGATCCCTTGTTTCCCCCCAGCAATCTACGAAGTGAAGTAAGCTGATGATTTAAGTGAAAATACCTCATACGAAATCTTGAAAATTAATTAATTATTAATTTTTACATGTTAGAATTAAAAATGCTGCAAGTTTTAAATTTAAAAATAAAAAATTGTAATGCTTTACACTCAAAAGTTCTGCAATTTTGAAGATTTAAAATTTAAAACACGATTTTTTACTTCCACAATCACCAAAATTTACGAACTTTCAATTATAGATATTTAAAATTCAAAAGTTGTCAAATAGAAATCTTCAAAATTGAAGGATTTTAAACCGTAACTTTAAAATAGAAATGTTGAAAATTGAATAATGTGTCATTCTATATTTTAAAAATTTAAGAATTCTCAATTGTCTGACTTTTAAAAACTGAAAATTTAAAATGTCTGTAATTTTAATTTTATCCATTTGAAATTTCTTTAATTTTGAAGATTTACAATTGGAAACTTCATTTTTGATCTTCAAAATCAAATAAATTAAAGCATTTTATTCATAAATTTGGTAAATTATACTGTTTTTTATTTTGAAAATAAAAATTACGCCAGTTTTAAATGTCACGATTAAAACAGCTGTAATATTGATGATATACATGACATTTTTTTTAATTTGGATAATTTGCAATTGAAAATTTGACTTTTGATCTTTAAAATTTTAAGCCTTACAATTAAGCTTTTAAGAACTTGAAAATATAATAATTTGTTATTATATATTTGAAAAATGCAATAATTGACAATTTACAATAAAAAATTTCTTTAATTCTAATCTCCAAAATCACCAGAGAATTTTCAATTGTAGCTCATTAAAAATGCAAAACTTTCGATTGTAAATCTTTAAAATTTTTAATTTTGACAATTTAGAATTTCTTTAACTTTGATGATTTATATTTTAAATTTCTTCAATTTGGAGGATTTGGATTTGAAAACTTGACTTTTTATTTCCAAAATAATCCTAATTTTTTGATTTTTTTCATACATCTCTAAAATTCAAGAATTAAAAATTTTAACTCTTTAAAATTGTAGAACCTTGAAATGTAAATCATTAAAATTCAACGGTTTAGAAAAAAATTTAAATTCTATGTTTTAAAATGAAGGATTCTCTCATTTTAATGATTTCCATTCGAAATTTCTTCAGCTTGGAAGCTTTAGAATAAAAAATTTGACTTTTGATATTCAAAATCATCCAAATTCAAGAATGTATATTAAAACATTTTAAAATTGGATAGTTTCTAATTTAAAATTTTTTTAAATAACATAGGTCGTGCAGGTTTTAGGTTTTACAATTAAAACAGCTTTAGCTTTGATGATCTTGACTTTTGATCATCAAAGTCATTCAAATTGAAGAATTTTTATTTCTACATTCTTAAAATTTTAGAGTTCTAAATTGTAAATCTTCCAAATTGAATAAATTAAAAAAATATAAATTACACCATTTTCAATTATACACATTAAAAAATGAAGATCTTCAATTCCAAAACTGCAAGATAGACTATTTCAAAAAGATGTTCAAATTTTTATAACTTTACAATATAAACATTAAAAACTCAACATATAGCCGATTAAAATTAAAATTAACCCTTTAAAGACTAAGCCTTGATCCCGTTAAATAAATATTGTATGACAAAATTTTTTTTTTTTTTCAATTTTTATAATATATTTCTCGCTTTCTATTGAGTATACAATAGCTCAATACCACTTTAAGAGATGCGGAACAGTCCACTTTGATCAAATGGACTTTGATGGAAAATAGTGAATGTTGCAGAGCTGCAATATTGGTCCTCAAAGGGTTAAAATGGTAATAAAGCTGATGTAACTATTTGAATAAGAAAATAAGAATAAAAATAAATAAATAATAAAAATAAAAAACACGCAATAATCGCACATATCGCACATATCGCACTATTGTTGCTAGTTTTTAATAAACAAAATTTTCAGAAGTCCTTTATTTATTCATTGAGATTCATACCTTGTAGATCACACATTTTTTTTATTATTATACCATTAAGCCATTTCCCTTTCGGGGTAGGCGTGACTCACTCGGCAGGGGAAAGGAGTAGTGTGTGGAAGGGATAGAGATTTTTCAGATTGA
>NC_046659.1:121584247-121604683 GCF_010883055.1 Belonocnema kinseyi | reverse complement strand
GGGATTTCCCGCTTATTATGCACATGAATCTCATGTCAATTGCGTTAATTTTACTCTTATCTTTTTCTTGATAAGTCCATGTCTCGCTACCGTATAGTACAGATCACACATGAATTAATAAAAAAAATTCTTTCCATTACCCCACTTCAATTCTTTTAAAATTAATTAGTTAATTAATATCTAGGTATACTGAGAATTGTCTTCCAATGTATTGCAGAGAATAGTGAATTATTTAAGACTCAAGCTTTCCAAAGAGAGAGCACAGTGATTACATGAAGATAATAATTACCTTTAAACATATACTGCGATTATTTCTAGACATTAAGACTAAAATTGACACTACATTTAATATAAACTTTAATGTGTTAACTCAAGCAGCAAATAACACTCGAGATTTAATAGCCATGAACCATTTTCACTTCATTACTTTCTTTTTATAAATACCATTAGGAAAATAATACACATGTAAAATCAATAATAGAATATGCCCCATAGAACATTAGAAATGAGTTGTCATTTCTTATAAAAAGTCTCATAAAATCGATAAAAACTCTAATTTAAGGACGGTAATAATACACTCTTTTAAACTGAATTATTTAGCCTCTTTTACGATCCAAGTTCACCAGCTGTGATTAGCGGGAGATTGAACTCGCTTAATTGCACCGGGTTAATTGGCTATAAACCCTACTAAAATACCAGCATTCACAAGATCAGTATCGATGTTCATAATTTGCGGCTTATTAATAATCATAGAATCTGAAATGCACCGTAATTTGTCAAGGATCCGATAAAAAGTGATTTATGCAATGAAAATGTAGCCAAGGGTGATGAATAAATGGACTCATGAAAGATACCATTAATATATTTTGCAAGTTTAGTTGAAAGCGATAAAAATTAAGTTCAAAACGAACCTGCAGGGTGAACAGGAAGTTTCTTTGAATAGATATATTACCGAGCCGTGACAGCTAGATAAAACTATATGGATCAAGGATCTTGAACTGACTTCCAGGAGAAGAACACGGACATCGTATTATCCCTCTAGCAGGAATAATGTATTTTTAATTCGAATCTAAAGTGCAAGACTAATCGTAATAACATCATTTTGTTAGGGTCAAGAATATTAAGAGGACTCTGGGAAGCTGTAAAAGACTTCCACATCGAAACCCTTACAAATTCCCGGTTCTTTCAATTTTCAAATGTGAAGCCTTGAGACTAAACAATTTGTAATTTAAAGTAAAAATAATTGACATGTTCACGTATCTAATGCGGAACAATATTCTAAATCAGAGTCATCGAGGCTCAGATAATAGCATGCTGATGCTGGTTTGATTCCCAAAAGCAGGAGGCGAGACTGATTCTCTACACAACATTCTTTGAGAAACCATTTTATTACTGGCTATGTCCATTCGTTATCCTTTTATTTGTAGGTTCTAACTTGCCGATAACCAGGCCTCGCTACCCTAAAGCACAGTGGGTGCAACTACAGAATTATATATTGCAATTTTAGCTTAGTCATACAACGAAACCCTTCAATAGCCCTCCCTTCTATAGTCCTTCCGAGAATCGACGCCGCGCCGCAGATTGGTGTAACAGGAGCTGCGCGGGGTGCACAGGGGATGCGATTGTCACTCAGACGTGAACAAACAAAAGCGAAGCAGGCTATAACGAGTTAGTTCCAACCCACCGTCAGCCCCAAAACCGGCGCTATAGAAGGGTTTCATTATATTGTAATTTCTGGTAATAGCGTTTACCCTGCCAATAACCAGATTTCACTACCTTATAGAACATTTGGGTGCAAGTACAGAGTTATTTATTGCAATTTCAACTTTGTTATATTATTACTTCTGGTAATGACTCCTGCACTGCCGATAACCTCTATAGCCACGCTTATACGCAAAGCTATCTTTACATCGATCTTTCCGACTGTAGTAAATAAACTAGCAAGATATATGTAGTTATCAACTTGTTCTATCCTATCATCGCCTAAGACAAAGAACTCAAACTTTAAATTGTAAAAGATGAAGCAATCAAAATTATCTTAATTACTCATTTTCAATCTAAAATTCTTCATTTATAAACGTTTTCAATTTTATGTAATAAACAAAATTTAAACAGACAGTACCTAATTCTTTAGTTTAAAATTCAATAGCTTCAAGCGGTATGAATTTGTAATTGACTAATTCTCGAAATTTCAATCTTAGTTAATAACCTATTCGATTCATTATTTGTATTTTTTTTAATCGTTGAAATTTTTTTTTCTTTTTTTCATGTCATTTTTATAAAAAATCATAACTTTTTAAACGCTGAATAATTTGAACTGTCATTATACAATGTTACGGTCAAAACATGATACTTTAGTGTAAAAATTAGATTATAAATGTATCATTAAAAAAAGGTATTTATTTCGCATACTAATGGAAATTTTATAAAATAGACAAAAATTTAAACAGACAGTACTTAATTCTTTAATTTAGCTTTGATTTGTAATTGACTAATTCTCAAAATTTCAATCTTAATTAATAACCTATTCGATTTTTAAAAATCAGGAAATTACAAGCGTGAACTTAGCATTAAAAAAATCTCAATCAGAAAATTCATTAACCCTAATTTCGTGGTTTTTTTTCGATTTCCAGGGGGAGAAGATCAATTGACATTATTTTTCTTTCTTGATCCAAAATACTGTTTGAATGCAAATATAACAATTTTGAACAGCATTCGTCTTTCTCGTTTGAAAATTTATTTTTGTTTGTAGAAATTCCACCTTTTTTTGTTAGAAATTCAACAATTTTGTTGGAAATTAACTTTATGTTAAAAATTGAGAATTTTTTGGTATAAAACTCATCTTTTACCTGGAAAATGCAACGATTTCGTAGAAAATTCAACAGTTCAAAAAATCAACTTTTTTCGTTTTTTGTTAGAAAATAAATCTTCTTGGTTGGAAATTCATCTTTGTGGGTTAAAGATTCAGCAATATGGTTCAAATTTAAACTCTTTCCTTGAAAGTTGAATTATTTCGTTGTAAATTCAACTATTTGGTTAAAAATATTTGTATTTTCCTGAAAATTCAACCAGTTGGATAAAACTTTATGTATTTTGTGGAACATTTCTCTTTTTCGATACAAAATTAATATTTTTTGTTGAAAATTCAACTCACTGGTTAAAATTTTATTCATTTTTGTTGAAACTTTTTTTGTTGAAAATTCAATTATTTCGTTAAAAGTTCAAATATTTGTTGAAAAAAACGTATTTTTGCTTGAAAATACAACATTTCGGTTGAAAATGATATCTTCTGTTAAAATTTATATTTTCGTCTGAAAATTCAATCTTTTTGTAGAAAATTTGTTTTTAATTTATTAAAAATTAATTTTTTAAATAAAAATTTTAATTTTTTTGGTTGAAATTGTATCTTTTTTACTTTAGAAATTTAACTATTTTGTCGACATTGAATACAATTTCTTTAAAATCAATCTTTTTAGTAGAAAACTAATCTATTTGGTTAAAAATTTATGTATTCATTGGTTAGAAATGTATGCATTTAGTTAAAAATTAAATTATTTGGTTGAAAAATCAACCGTTTGTAGAAAGATCGTATTTTTGGCTAGAAAATTCAACAGTTCAAAGATTTAACTGATTTGGTTAAAAATGCAATGAGAAAAAGGGATTTTACCTTATATGATCTTGGATTTTAAAAGTTGGGACAGCAATCAACAGATATTAAGCCTTCAAATTTACATAATAAGTTTTATGTTCCAAGGTTTTCAAAATTAACATCCAGATTGTACGGCTTAATATATATAGATTGCTGTCACAATTTTTAAAATCTAAGATTATAAACGGTAAAATTCATTTTTCTCAGTGTGCATATATTTTGATGAAAATTCGTCTTTTTTGGTAGAAAAATTTTTTGTTTGTTTGAAAATTCAACTCACAAGGTTAAAAATATACGCATTTCGTTATTTCTGGCTTGAAAATTCAATATTTTGGGTGACATTTTTTTTTCATTTTTGACTGAAAAATCTTTTTTGATTGAAAAAGGTGTATAGTCGTTTATTCGAATTTTCAATACAAATTTAGAAGTAATTTAGAAAACATTGGATTTTTTTAAATGGAAAAAATATAAATCGGCATGATTTCTTCAAATTATCACAATTTTAACCCTAGAAAGTCATACTTCCATTTTCGATCTAATCAGTTATTCTGGGTCACTGTGACGCTGCGTCATTTTTTATGAGGTGCCATGAAAAAATTATGTGTCAAAAAAATCAAAAAAAAATCTGAACTAAAGTTGCAATGTAGAAAAATATATTCCAGTAATAGGAAGTCGCTACGTTCATTATTTGTACTTTTTTTAAATCGTTGAAAATTGTTTTTTCTTTTTTTGTCATTTATCTGAAAAATCATAACTTTTTAAATATTGAATAGTTTGAGCTGTCAATATACAGTTTTACGGTCAAAACATGATACTTCAGCTTAAAAATTACTTTATGAATGGATAATTAAAAAAAGGTATTTATTTCGCATACTGGAAAAGGGAATTGAAAAAAAATTAAAATCAAGGCATTTTCACAGATAAAATCCATACTTTATTCAAGTTTATCGATTTTTATAAAGTGGACAGGGTCAAATTGACCCGCAATGACTTTCTAAGGTAAAAAATAAAAATAATTCTTTTTTGGCACAAAAAATGGTTCTAAATGTCAATTCGAATCTGGGTAATTCGACTGATCCGAATATTCGAATGACGAATTCGAATTTTGAAGATTCGATTTGAAATTTTGATCCATTTTTTATGAGAAAAAGCTTAATTATCGTTTTTTAAATTGTGACAATCTAAAGAAATCAAGCCGGTTTAACGTGAAGTTATATTTTTTTTCTATTACGAAAAATTCAATGTTCCAAGCGTCTCTAAATATGTATAGGAAATTCGAATAAACGACTGTACACCTCTATTGAAAATCCAACTATTTTTTCAATTCATAAGTATCCGAAAGATTGTACAAAACTCCCCCACCCCCAAATCGTCTTACGTAATTTTTTTGATAACCGTTAAGTAAATAAAAAACTTCAGAAAAAACATTAGATAATTTATGTCCGTTGAGTTTCGTCTGGGAATCTCGAACAATAGATACTCATGGACTATAAATGGGGATGCGAAGACGGCGGATGAAGAAGTAAAGCGCATTTCCGGAGTGGTTATGGAAACGAGAGATTCGCGTGCAAAAAGACAAAGAGATAAAAATTAATCTCTCACCACTGACCACTTCAGTAGAGATGTAACTCTATAACCCGGTTCTAAACTGCGCACGCGAAATTGAACTCAGCTTGTAATATTGCGCCAATTTTCCGAAACACACCACTGTGAAGCTTCAGTTTTAGCACCGGAAGTGCGCAAATACGTGGGAGACGTTTCAGGATATAAGAGAGGTTTTACTGCGGATTTATATTTGATCTAGTAAAAACCTTGGCCAACCAGCAGAAATTCGAAACGCTAAATCAGTCAGGTTTATAAACTATGAAACATGTCCGGAAATAAATGGTGCACTTACTGAATAAGCAAAATGAAATTAAATGAATTTAAAATACAGGGTGACGACTCACAGCCCAGAAACAAATTCCAGGCCATTTCTCAGATTTTCCCCGGCTCAAATTTGAAACTTAAAGATGCCAAGAAAAACGAACTTTTAACAAAAAGTGTAACAGTTGATATTTCCACACTAAAAACATTTAGTAGTTAAATCCTCAAACCAAAAAATGTTAAATTTGAAGCTAATACGAAGAAATTGCAACAAAAGAAAACGGAAGTAAAGATGAAAAATTCACCCGGATTTTTGAATTTTCCAGCCAAAACGATGAATTTTGTATTAAACAGTTCAGTTTTTCAAAACTTAATTTTCAACTAAGAAAAATTAATTTTTTTAACGAACTAGTTGCAATTTTAACTATGTAGCTGAATTTTTAACCAAAAAGATGGATTCTCAAAGAAAAATTTGATAGTTATTTCAACAAAATAGTTGAATCCTCAACCAGAAGGGAATCATTTTCTACCAAACAGTTACGTTTTTAACCTAAAAATTATAGATTTCTACATTAAGAGATGAATTTTTAAACCAAAAAGACAAAATTTTCAATAAAGTTGTAGAATTGTCAAGCAAGAAAGATTTTTCAGTCAATAAGAAAAAAATATTGTCCAAAATGTTGAATTTTAAACTTGAAAAGAACAACAAAAAAGTTAATATTCAACCAAACAGTTTAACAGTAAACAGTTTAAAGTGAAGGTTTAACCCACAAAAAAGAATTTTAAACAAAAAATTTAATATTAGATTTTCCAACAACAAAATATTTTAATTTAAAATAAGAAACAGTTGCATTTAATCACTACAGAATTTTTTAACAACAGACTTGAACTTTCAACTACAACCAAATCGTTTCATTGTCAATCAAGAAATAGATTTTTTACAAAAAGACAAATTTCCAACAAAATATATGAAATAAAAAAAATATAATTTTTCGAACAACAATGAAATAGTTAAGTTTTAATTTTAAAAAATAATAATTTTCAACTAAAAAGACGACTATTCTACAAAAACGTTGCCTTTTCAACCGCAAAATATGAATTTTCAAAAAATTATTTATTTTCAATTAAAATGTTGAATTTCCAACCAAATAATTACGTTTTTAGTGACAACGAAATTAAAATTTTGAGCTAAAATATGAATGTGGAACGAAAAATGCAATAGTTGATATTTCAATCAAAAAAGATTTTTATTTGAAATAACAAACACCTGCATTTAACCAAAAAGACGAATTTTCTACAACTTTCAATAAAAGAATTAAATTTTAAAGAAAATATTGGTATTTTTAACTAAATTGTGGAATTCACCGAAAAATCCCTGACTTTTTCAGGTCTTCCCCGATGTACCCTGCCTTTCCAGAATTTCCTGACTTGTAGCAACCCTGAAAATTGAATAGTTTTTTTTTTACTACAAATATAATAGATCCCAGGTAAGCAAATAAATTCATTGTCACTTCCCATTTTATCGATCCAGTGGAGCCCCTGATATACTAAAGTAACTCAAACTTTTCATGAACTAAAATTGACCATAATTTTCAACACTGGAAAGTAAAACCATTGTTTAAATTGTTCATAAAAAAATTCTATTGGTGATTAAAGCTGATAAACTAGTCAAATTTTAATAAGAGAAATAAATGTCGATTTTATTGATTCAGTGCTGACAGCGAGTAGAAAAGACTGTTATTAAGGACTTTAACAAGAGTAATTATACGCTTCACACTGAGTGTGCTAATTATTGAAATTCACCGCAATTCTTCGACAACGGTTCTCATGTAAAAAGAATGGAAAAAGTCAAGAGCTGTTAAGTTCCTTTATTTTATTTGGATAAAAACGTAACATGATTGCCGACGATTAGAAAATGATGAACGGTAAAGCCAAGACTAATGGTTCGACGTAACCTTCTATAATCTTTAATAATCGAACAAGATGTCCATGAAGTCTTCAAACGAGTCTTGGTTTTGCTTGAACCACTATGCTTCTAAAAGGATGAATTGTTGAACGTAATATTTTTATCACATTCTCTAAAAGGCAACTATACCGGTTTGGACAGAGAGCTTTTTTCCGGAAAATGTTCCTGTTTTTTTTGTTGTTTTTTTGTAATTAAAAATAGTGTGTTTTGCGCCTGAAACCTGCAATACCGATAGTCCAATGTACACAATAGTGTTGCCAGTTTCAGGCGCAAAAAACAATACATTTTTAATTATAAAAAAAAAACAAGAACATTTTTCGGGAAAAGCTCTCTGTCCAAACCGGTATAATTTCCTTTAGATTATGTGATAAAAATATTACGTTCAACAATTTATTCATCCTTTTAGACATCATACAAGAAAAATAGAGTACTTTTGCATGAAAATAGGAAAATAATAGTGAAATCAATTCTTTTACATTAAATCAATGTAAATATCATATAGAATTCAATATATAACAGTTTAAATTCTTCAGATTTAAAATCGCAATGTATGGCATTTCAACTCAAAAAGAATGAATTTAAAACAACAACAAACTTTATTATAAACCAAATAGTTACAGAAGCAACCAAATAATTGAAATTAAAAAAAACGTCAACAAAGGAAATAAATTTCCAAGCCAAGAAAGAAGTTTTTTTCAAAAGCAGTTGAATTTTAATCGATAAAAGTTCACCTTCAACCAAAAATATGACTTTTCTACCATGAAAGATGAATTTCCTACCAAAAGATGAATTTTCAACTAGTGGAATTAAACAAACAAACAAATTTAACATCATCAACCGAAATCATGATTTTTGAATAAATAAGCTTAAGTTTTTAAACAAAAAGACAAATTCTGAACAAGAATATATTAATTTTCTATCAAGAATTTAATTTTCCATCGAATGAAGAATAAATTTCAACCAAAAATGGAATAGCTAAATTTTCAGATAAAAAAAAAATTTTGAAGCAAAAAAAAGAAGAATTTTCAACCGAAAGGGTAAATTAAGGTTCAACCAAAAAAGAGACATTTTCAAAGAGATACATCAATTTTCAACAGAACTGTTAAATTTTGAAGAAAAAAAGATGATTTATCTACAAAGAAATTGAATTTTTAACTCAAAAATATGATTTTTTTAACAAAAAAAGTTAATTATCCACTAATAGTGAAATTTTCATGAAAATAGCTTAATTTCTAACTATGTAATCGAATTTTTTACAAAAATATGAATTTTCAAGCAAATACTTTAATTTCATAAGCAATTGTTGATTTTTAAATCCCAAAAGACGAACTTTTTACAAAACAGTTCAATTTTTAAATAGAAAATGTGATTTTTAAACTAAAATGATAAATCTTCAAACAAACAATCATGTATTTTTTATAAATCATTTTAATTTTAAACAAATTGGTTGTTTTTCTTTAACAACAAAGGCGAGTTTTCTACAAACTAGTTGAATCTACAAACAAACCGGATTAATTTTCAACCAAAAGCTAAAGCAAAGTTAAAAAAATCCAGAAAAAAGCAAAACTTTTTATCAATTATTTAAGAGAAGATGGTTATAAACAATGGTTTTTGTTAACTTCCATTAATTATTGGCATTGTGTCTATACGTCTGGACACGAGTCACAAAAAGTTAACCATTTTAGAAAAAAAACTGCAAATTTCTAGTACTACAATAGGAGAAGATAGTTATAAGCAATAATCATTTATTTAAACAATGGTGTTAATTGAGTTGCATTAATTAATACCGTGCTCTAAATGAAAAGTGGAGAAATGTTGAATATTTCAGAAAATGGCAATTTCCTAGAATTATTCAGAGATAATATTATTAAAAATTAAACGAAAATCTTTAAACAATTACATTTTTTAACTTTATTCTAGTTAAAAAAAGTTGAAAATAAGTTTAAAAATTCCGAAAAAACTACGCCTATCTAGCGCTACTATAGGAGGAGATGGTTATAAACAATAATAGGTTGAAAGAGAAAATTGTTTTAAACAATCTATATTGATATGTAATTATCAGTAAAAAGTATTTTTTATGTATTATAAACAATTTGTATTTCAAGAACCGCAAAAAATCATAATTAGCGTCAAAAACTTCGAACCCTCAATTTTTCACTTATGGTGTTTCTTTGGGACCCCTATGAAACAGGCTGATTGACGATACTGAATAAAATGTACTGAAACGTATTTTTTTCTCATGTAACATACGTGTGAAACTTCATATGGCTTGCGAAACCTCTAAATATATTTTTTTAACGCATTTCTGTGTGGATTTAAAGAAATTTGCAGGAGATATGCATGAATATTTAAAAAAACCAAATGCAGAAAAATGAAGTTCAGGTTAAAATTGTTTATTTAACAACCGCTATTTAGAGGTTTAGTTTTTTTCTCTTTAGGGAAAAATTACAATTTTTGTTTAATCCGAACGATCAAGGCGCATTATATTATTTTATAAATGATTCCATACAACTCTATTTGCGTAAGATTTATTTCAAAAATGGATTTAGAGATACAGCTATTATTGTGATAAACAATGGAAGTTTAAATTTCAATAAACACCCACCCAATATAATTGTAGAGAATCCTTCAACGAATAAAATGAGACCTTGATCATTAGGATTAAATAGGAATTTTAACTTTACCCTAAACGGAAACCTAACACGAAAACTCTTAATAACTACTGTTAAATAAACAATTTTAAACTAAATAATTTTTTTCTAAAGCATGTTTAGAAGCCACAATCAAGATTTGCAGAAATGTATTATATATATTTTTTTTTGTTGCGATTTTATTAATCATTTTGAAGATTGGTGACTTTTGAGATTGATTGTACATAGTGTAATTGTGCACTAGGGTGGTCCTTATTTACTCTTGGTGGAATTTTTTTTCGGATGTCTTAGGTGCCATGCCTCTATTTTGTTGAAATCACCGAAAAATTATCACCGAATTTGAGCGAAATCGGTTAAAATTAACATGTTGCTCACGGCACTTAAAGTTTCTCATGTAATTAACATGGAGAAAAGTACCGTAAAATTTTAAATGCAGTTAATTTTTTTATATTTCATCGGAATGCTTTAGCTCTGAACAATCATGATCTTTAGGCTATGTTGAAAAAATATATCTTCACGAAAATGCATTTTTTCAGAATTCACAAAATGGCGGATGTATAAATATTAAAAAAATACAATTTCTACAATTGATAACAAAATCTCGTCAAATTCTTAATAGAGGCAGATTTATTTATTAGGAAGCACGTGATGACAATTAAAATCAAAATTTTGAAAAAATGTTACATTATTGTAAAAAAACAACATACTTCGTAATATATGAAAGTCAAAATTTGGAAAAATTCAAAATGGAGTCTTATGAAATACTCAAAAAGTCGTATTTTTTATGATTTTCTTCCAAAAATCTTCAAATTTGGAAAAAAATCTATTTTATTGTTAAAAAGTGTATCGTTGGAAGTAGATCTCAAAATTTTTGCTGAAGTAAAAATGGAGCCTCATTACTATTTCCAAAAGTTACCTAATTTTTAGAAAATTTAAGCAAAATATGGAATACATTTTCGGAAAGGACTTAATGATTTTCAAAATCACTTGCTTGAAAAGTTGGTAAACCTGCAGGATACTAGGCATTTTCTTCTTGATGAACTTTTAAATCTTTTCACCCCATAGTCAGAAATTTTGACTTTTTGTTGTTATTTTATTAGCCAAACTTTTAAACTTTAAAAAATTAAGTTTTGAAAATCACGCAATCCTTTTTGAAAATGTATTTCATATTTTGTTTAAATTTGCAAAAAAGGAAATTAATTAAGAATAGTAATGAGGCACCATTTTTACTTTAGTGAAAATTTCGGGATCTACTTCCAAAAATACAATTGATTTTTCACCAAAATTTGAAGATCTTTTGACGAAAAGCATAGAAAGTACGAGTTTTTGAGTATTCCATAAGGTGCCATTTTGAATTTTTCCAAATATTGTGTTTCATGCATCACGAAATATGTTTGTTTATAATAATGTAGTCATCAAGGAACAAAGGAATAATGAGATTGCAAAACAAAATTTGGGCGACCATCTTTAATTTTTTCCCAATTTTGAATTTTATTTGTAATCACGTGCTTTCTAATAAAGAAATCTGCCTTTATTAAGAATTTGATTAAATTTTCTTATTCATAGTGAAAAGTGTAATTTTTGTTCAAATTTAGGGATCCGCCATTTTGTCAATTTTAAAACAAAATTTTTTGTATAGGTTTGTTTTCTGAATAGTCTAAAGATCATGATTTTACAGAGCCTAAGAAATCCGATTAAAACAAAAAAAAATTAACTGCATTTGAAATTTTACTGTACTTTTCCCCATGTTAATTGCAAGAGAAACTTTGAGTGCTTTAGGCCACATGTTAATTTTAACCGATTTCGCTAAAATTTGGTGGAGATAATTTTCTTGGGCATTCCAACAAAATAGGAGGGTGAGGCCAAGAAAAATCCAAAATAGAAAAATAAGAACCACCCTAATCTTTTTTGTTTAGAGAATCGGCCGATTCTAGTTGAGAAAATATTCGCGTTTTCCTAAGTCAAAGTCAAAATTATTATTTTCGGGTTTAAAAGGAGGATGCAGCTAGGACCAATATTGAATCTATTGGGGCTATATTCATGTTCAAAAAGCAACCGGAAGTAGGTATATTCCTTGTTTGAAGAAAAAGTATAACACGTGTGCTAATAGCACTCACCAAGTTTAGAAGCGTTTTTCGCGAAAAGCGTTTTTTTAAGCTTCAACTTTTAAAATGCCCCGGTAACTCGTTTTTCAACTTGGAGGGTTCGTTTTAGGCCTAAAATGCCGCGAATTTATCTGGCCATATGCATCCATACATAACTCCACAAGTTCACTTTTTATGATCCCAATAAGCTACTTCTTCGCGTTGCAGCGATTTCGAATTCAAGAATTTTATATTTTCGGCCCAACAGAGTGAATTAACAAACCGATCAAATTTGAGAGTGGTATGAAAAATCGAGGAACATCAGAGACTCGAGCACAATCAGAACATGCCTTGCGAATAAGGCTTCGGACACGAGAGTCAATAAAAACGAGCGCCTTGTTAAGCCTACTTACATCAACGAGAAAGAACTCGTTGGATTGGGAATGTAGTTTGGATTCTCGCTTCGGAAGAACCATGTGGTGACGGTAAAGAAAACTTGTGAGTGCAAATAAAACGAAGAGGCACATGGAGAGTAACAGAGTAAGAGCTCGCAGGGAAAGAAGAAATGGATATTAAGAAGTCAACGAACTGAGACCGCCAGTATGGATATAGCATGCGTGGCTGGGATTTGAGTGGCTTTAAAAAAGAAAAGAAAAGGGGGAAAAAAAGAAAAATGGAATAAATCAACCTCTCAATATTAGAGACCCAAGTATCCTGGGGAGATGTTCAACTTGTCGGGGGGACACTCAAGACGTCATTATTAGGCTGCGAGACTTGGCGTTCTCGATTCGAAGCGATGAAAGGTGCTTACGTAATCAAGAAAGGTGTTATAATAAAAGCTGTAAGATTCCCCAGCCATCATCTAATGAGATTTTCTCGTGAAATAGATGCTGCTAAGAATCTTGTGTGTCCATCAAATTCAAGCTTGAAAGAGTAAAATTAACACCGAGAAAAATTCGTCGGGAGTTCATCGCTCGTATCAAAGGAACGATTACGGAAATATAATCCTCGACAGATTTTGAAAGAGTTCAATTTGAAATTAGGATTCTGAAGGTTTTCAGATTTAATTGCATTTAAATTTAAATTTTTCAAGGCTGGAATGCTTTTCAATAAAAACTGGAAAGTTTTAAACATAAGAGACTTCTTTAATGCAACTAATATAACAATTAAAATAAAACTTTTGCATTACAATCCGAGTAAAGTGTTGAAAAGCATTCGATTTCCGAAGCTTTTAAATAGAAATGTATCTGAAATTAAAAACCGCACAATTAAAAACTTTAAACATAAATCAGGGTGGACGCGACACTTCACTTTCGAAATTCCCTCATTTTTCCACTACTACTTTCTCATTTTCTCTGATCATCAATATTTAAAGACCAACAGTCTAATCTTGTGACGTTTTTTATACAGAATCTATCAGAAACGGACTTCAGATTTATAATCAGTGCCCCAAAACAATCTGAAAATTCACTTTTAAGCCACGAGACAAATTTTCTAATTTTTTTGCCGCTATTTTGAAATATGGCATTCTGACTTCAGATTCGTAATCAGCGAAAAAAGATCAACCCCGATAATTAATTTTTAACAACTGTACTTATTCTTACATTTTTTGTCTATCATGTTGTATCCGAAATTTAAAATTTGGAAATTTTGGAACCAAAAAAAAAACCTTCGAAAACTTATTTTGAAGTTACGAGACTAATTATTTAATTTGTATACCGCCAGATCGAATCCGCAATGTTAAATCATGGAATTTTGACTGCAGATTCTTAATCAGCGACCAAAAAAAAAAAGAAAAAACCGGCAGTTCACTTTTTAACCAAGGAACTTATTTTTACATTTTTGTGTGACAAGCAAAGCCCCAGAGAACCCATTTTAAAGCTTATTTTTACTTCTTTTTTCAATATTTTTCTACTATATTGGATCAACAATTTTGAGTTTCGTAATTTTTACTTTAGATTCGAAATCAGCGAAAGAAACAATCTCCGAAACCCTATTTTTAAGCCACGGGAATAATATTGTGGTCACGATATTGGATAAGCCATTTTGAATTTCAGAATTTTTACTTCAGATTCGTAATCAGCGACCCCACCCTCCTGAGGGCCCATTTTGAACGAACGGAACAATTATTCTTCTAATTTGGCACTATATTGGATCCGCCAGTTTGAAATTTTTATTTCAGATTCGTAATCAGCGACCCATAAGCCCCCCAAAACCCGATTTTGAATCCACGGAATTTATTTTTACATTTGCTGTCCACCATATTGAATTCAGGATTTTAAAGCCATGGGATTATTAATATTTTGAGCACCATATTGAATGCGCCATTTCAAAATTTTTAATTGTTACTACATATTCGCAATCAGCAACACAAAACCCTTGTGAGAACCCAACTTTAAGGCATGGTACTAATTTTTTTACATTTTTGGCGCCACATGGAATTCGCCATTTTCAATTTTAGAATTGTTACGTCAAATTCATAATCAGCAATCCACAAAACCCCATTTTTAAGCCACGGAACTTATTTTAACAATTTTTGTAAATATATTAAATAAATTATATTGAATGAATATATATTTATATTTATATTAAATGAATATATAATAAATATATTTGACCAATTTTTTAATTCATCGATAGCCATATTGTATCCGCCATTTTGAATATGAGAATTCTGACTTCAGATTCGTAATCAGCGATTAAAAAAAACCTTTTCATTTTAAATTCACGAAAAGTTTAGTTTTTAATTTAAACATTAAGTTTTTTAGTTTAGTTTAGAAATTTAAAAAATGCACCTTATTTATATGAGAAAAACTTTTTCAATATTTAAAAAACAACAATACGATGTCCAGTGGTATTTGTTCGCGTCTTTGTGACGTATCGATCGACCTATTGTTGAAACTTTTATGAACTACTAGTACCGATTTACGAAGTTTCGGAAAAATGGTTCATTTTTTTATATAAGAAAAACTTTCTTGATATATAAAACACAACAATACTATTTCTTGCGTATTTGTGCGCGTCTTCGAGATGCATCGATAGACCTTTTTTGACCCACTAGTATCGATTCATCAAGTTTAAACAAAATTGGTGTATTCTGTATTCTCATAATATTGGCAACTCGACAGTACTGTATCTGACAAGTTTGTTCGCGTTTTCGAGACACGTCGAATGATTTATTGATGTACATTCCATGACCTCTTATGATCCAGAAATACCAATTTATAAATTTAAGAATTATATTCTTTATTTCCTTGATAAGAGGAAAACCTTTTTTATATTGGGAATACAACAGTAATGTATGTGATTTATCTGTTTGCGTCTTCGAGACGCATCGGGCACCCTATTGAAGAACCATTCATGATCTAACATAACCTACCAATACCGGTTTCATTTGTTTTAAATTATTTACTTTTTTATGGGAGGATGTTTTTATAATGGGAATATAACAATTCTGTATTTGACGTAATTGTTCGCATCTTAGAGACGCGTGGATTGATCTATTGACGAATTTTCGATTACCATTCTTGATTAATCAATAGCCACTTAGAAAGGTAAAAAAACAAATACTTCGCGGGGGTATTTTCTTGTAAATAGTTAAAAACTATTTTAAAAATATTAAAAACAAAGCAAAAAAATGCCATGAATGTATAACACACCTAAAGACATTCTACTCATGGGCGCAAAGTGATTTTCTTCGAAAAATGTTCTTGTTATTTTTTTTTTGTAATTTGAAATTGATCATTCTGGCTGCAGTCACCCGATCTAGTTGCTGTACAGCATCTTTGTCGCTTATAGTATTACATAAGAAAATGATAAAATATAATGCCATAAAAATAAATAATAACATATAATGCCGGTAAGAAAGTTATTATTTTCTTACTACCAAACCCAGTAAAAATAATCATTACATGTTATTATTATTTATTCATATTATCGTATTATTATATTATGTATTACTATAAGCGATGAAGACTGCAGTCCGACACGTGTTAGCTGGCGCGTTGCATTTTACAGGCGCAAAATAACGATTAATTTTCAAATACAAAAAAAAACAAGACAATTTTTCGAGAAGAAAAAACGCCTTGCTCCTGCGATTAAAATTGCCGTCAGATTATATGGTTCAAATAATACATTAAACCATACATCCTCCGTCGTATTCTGCATGTGGCGAAAACCCGAGTCATTTTAATCCCCTTAATTTCAACAGTTGTATAAATTGAAAATTAGTCACTTGAGAGAATCTAAAGGTTTGGTTGTTACGTGAAAGAGCATGTAATCAAACAGAAATAATTTATACGGTCAATAGAATAATCAAAGTGGATTCTGAATGGAAGGTACAATGAGTACGAGATTCACGATGTAAATCGAATCATATCTCGGTCGCTTCGGCTGAATGAATGAATTTGAGTTTCATAATTCCTATCATAGACAATTTAATAACACCGCTACGCGATTGACTACCCTCAATTTCGTCGAGTCCAATGAGAGTCTTGATGATTTATGTAAACTGGCATTAGTCGCATGGGGAGCTTTCACTATGTGCTTGCGGCGGTAGAAGTGGTTCCTATAGTATTTATGCAAATTTTCTGAATGGCGCCGGCAACCCACATGCGAACCGGGAGAAAATTTCTCTTGTGGAAATCGCCGATTTGCGACCTCGGCAAAAAGAGCGACATCAATTATCAAATTAATCGAAAAATTATGGAAATAAGAGATGAAAATAAGAATTTCGACGCTGTCAGCTTCATCCTCTGAATTTACTTGGGTACATTAAAAATTAAGGGTCCTAATTTAAACGTTTCAAGTTTTGAAGAAACTTCTCATTTTTTTGTTTAAATTTAAACTAAATTATTCTAAATATTTAAAAAAATTTTGATTGACACTTAATTCTATTTGGCTGAAAAGTCTACTGTTATATTTTTCTTTCTGAATTCTTCTGGTTTGGTCAAAACTTCTAATATTTGGTTACAAATTTAATTATTTTGTTAAAAATGTTACTATTTTTTTTAAAAGTCTTCTTTTTTATACAAAATTCAAACACTTGATTGAAAGTTTAACTACTTTGTCCAAAATTCTTTTGTTTTTTGTTTAAGATTTTGGTTTAAAATTCATGCATATCGTTTAAAATTCGTTTTTTGTTAGAAAATTAATCCTTTTGGTCAAAAATTCATTATTGTAGGTTAAAAATTCAGCTATATAGTTAAAAAGTAAACTATTTTATTAAATTTTGCATCTTTAAACTTAACGTTTCCCTCTACAATTAGCTATCGAATACAAACAAATAATTATTTTTTAAATATCATCAAAATAAATCTGCTTTGCAGGGTCCCCAAAACCCCCATAAGTGGAAAATTGAGTTTAGCCATTTTTGTCGCTAATTATGACTTTTTCTGCGGTTTTAAAATAGAAAGTGTTTCTAATACATCGAATATTACTTCCTAATAATATTTTTATGTTTATATAATTTGCTTAAACAATTTATTATTTTTAGCGATTTTCTCTTAGAATAGAGTTAGAAAGTCGCGGTTTTTGCAAACTTTTCCACTTATTTGTAACCTTTTAGTTAGATTGAGGCAACAATCTATAATATTTAACAGATGAAATTATTTAAACAATGTATTATTCATAATAATCTCTGCCAACAACTTATATAAAAATTTCTGCAAAGTTTAATATTATTTTTATTAATATTCTCTTTGAATAATGGTATAAAGACAACTTTTCACTTCAAGGGAGGTAATAATTATTGAAATTTTAAAAATATAATTGTTTCCAAACATTATTACTGTTTATTAATGCTAGATAATGAATTCTTATATTTATTCTAGATAGTTGTGGTTTTTTGAAACTTTCATCTTTTTGTATACTTATCACTTAAAATAATAATTCATTCATTCAAAAATTAATTCAAGTTAACAAACACAATGGTTTAAACAATTTCTTAACATCTGAAATAATATGTGAAGATTTACATTTAGTATGATCCATATAGATCCATATTAAAAATTTCAGATTTTCTTTCTATTTACAACTTTTTATCAATTATTTAAGGGCAGATAGTTATAAACAATAATAAATTGTGAAAACTATTACTTTGCGGTTAAAGTTATGATTAAGGTTGCGATTTTTTTCTGACATTTTTAATTTTGGTTTGGCCTTATATTTTTTATATGGATTATACTAAATTTATATTTCCCGTGTATTAGTTACTAAGAACATCTTTGTTAAAATTAATATTAATCCTTATTATTTTTTTTTCATAACTAAAATGTCATAGAAAAGCTAAAAATTTCAGAAAAACCCGTAAATTCATAGCATCACTCTGAGAGAAGATTGTAAAATAGTAAATTGTTTGTTTATTTGAAATAATTATTATCTCACTAAGTAAGAGGTGGACAAAAAGTTAAACATTTCAGGAAAACCGCAATTATCAAGCATTACTATATAAAAAGACAGTTGTGAAAAGTAACAATTTGTTTTTAATGAATGATAATATCATTTAAAATGATAATAAATTGTTTAAACAAATATTTTTATTCAATTTAATTTATTAATGCCTCGCTCTAACTGAAAATTTGAAAACAAGTTGAAACATTCGCATAACCGCGACTTTCTAACTCTATTCCAAAAGAAAATTGATCAAAAAAATAATACATTTTTTTTTAATGTTATCTAAACATCTGATTATCATCAGAAAGTAGTATCTTATGTATTACAAACAATTTGTAGTTAATAAGCCGCAAAAAAATCATAATTAGCGCCAAAAACTGACAAAAACCAATTTTTGACTTATGGGTTCTTTTTGTAACCCTATAAAATAGACTTAAGGGGGGGGGGGTATTTAAAAATTAATTTTTCATTTGTATGCTTCAGCTAATTGTAATGATGAATGTTGCATTTTAGAATCGAATTACCTAATATTGACGATTCTTAATCAAAGTTACACGTCTTTTTTATGGAAATACCGCCAAACGGAATAAATTCGGGCATAAGGGGTAAAATCGGACACTTGTAAAGTTTTCCACTTTCTTTATTTAGATCTTATGATCAATTTCAAAAAATAATTAAAAAAGAAATCGAGTTCAAATTCCCTTTTATTAACGTTTCGGCCTCATCTGAGTATAAATAATGATTAACAATAAAAAAATACGTACAAAAAACTAAATGAGATGTATAAAACAAAATGTTACTTTAGAGACACGTTTTGGAAACAATAATAGTATATGTCAAAGCGAACGTCAAAATTTAAAAATTCGTACAGGAAACCGAAAAGAGTTCACATTTTTGCAGTTTAAAATGCTGTAAAAACATTTAATAAATTTGTGTGGCATAAACAACAAATAAATGAATATAAGGACCAAGAAAGTTGTAGTTATAGATGGACAAAATCAATTACAAATGAAAAGTGCGCCAAATAAAATATGGAAATCCAAATTAATTGATGATGCTATTATAATATTGTTTTATTTAAGAATTTATGTTTTTAAATTAATAGATACTTTTATATATTTATTTATGAAAAATGATTCAAAAAATTTTCTTTTATGAGAGTTATTTTCCCTAGCAAGAATTTTAATAATTTTAAAGTCGAAATCAAAATAATGAGTAAAATTTCAAGGATGTTGTGAGAGGCCTGTATTTAAGTTGCCAATTCTACAATCCCTTTTATATTCGTCTACTCTTTTTTTTTGACTGACGACCAGTTTCACGTATATAAACTTTAATGCATCCTTTACATGTTATAAAATAAACAACATTAGTAATATTATCAATTTTTCAGAGTGTTTTATATTAGTGAAACATTTTTTTAATCTATGATAATTTCTATAATACACATTAATAGCAAACTTGTTTAACGCATTTTTTAATCTTACTGATAAACCTTGCACATAAAGATAATGAAACCCGTAAATCAGTTTGTCTACAATGTTCAAGCCATTTTCAAATAACGGTAGCGGATAATTATTTTGTTGCAAAGTAATTTTTAATTGGTCTAAGTTTTCTTTTCTACAATGTAAATCACTTATTTTAATACATCTATCAATTAAACCTTTAAATAATCTCATTTTCTGACTAAATGGATGGTGAGAATAGTAATTCAAATATTGGCCTGACCATGACGGTTTTTAAAGACAATTAGTAATTAAATTTCCATTTTCAGTATTTTGTGATAGACAGATCTAAAAAATTTAGAGTATTATTATTTTCTATTTTCAA
>NC_046659.1:121566522-121584147 GCF_010883055.1 Belonocnema kinseyi | reverse complement strand
TGAATACGTTAATTAGTTCTTGGATTTTATCTCTAGGGACAATAATAAAAATCTCATCTACATAACGCTTAAAGAAAAGTGGTTTGAAGCATAATTTAGATAAGGCTCTATTTTCAACATCTTCTAAAACAAGATTAGATGTAATAGGTGATAAAGGTAAACCCATTGGTCAACCTGAAATTTGTTTCACATTTAAAAAAAATTGAATTTAGTAATGTCAAAATTTACCCCACATGTTCGAAATTTCCCATAAGAAAAAAAAACGTTTTTGTACATTTTATTCAAAGAAGCAATGAATCTGATGGAGTTACCTGTAATAACATGAGTTTGATGAATCCGATGTCTTGAGGGATGATTGATTGTCTTGATCCGAATGTTTCTATTCAGATAAGTATTATAACTACACTTATCAAGATTGAGGCTGTTCACTACTAGAGTGATCCAAAAATGCATTAAAAACTATTTTTTTTACGAATTTTCATACATATCCAAAAACAAACTTGGGAGCGATATGTATACATTTTTTTTAAATTCTAATACATTTTTGGACCATCCTCAATTTTTATCACTGTAGTATCTAGCTAAAAATAAATCTTCGAATCAAGACAATCAGTCATCCCTGAAGACACCGGATTCATCAAGCTCATGTTATTAGAGACACCTTCAGATTTTTTCCTAGTCGTGTACATAGATACGGATTTACATCTCCTGCAGTTTCTTCCGCACAGTCGCGGCGGAGAACCGTTATTCTTTTCTGAGAACCCCATCAGCGATTTCTTTCGTCGTCAGTGAAAGTATCCATTTGCTTACCGGCTCGTTCGTGCGTTGATGCGTGTGCTTCCGATTTGCCCCCGGGGTTAAAATACTCACGAGACGAGAGATTCGCGCAAAGTAACGGCTGCGTTCGCGCATCCACCAAACAGGTGTTACGTCGTAAAGGGGCCGTAAAGACGATTTCTTTTATTTCATCTCGCCGTCGACTCTGAATCTAAAACCTTCCCTTTGCGAGCGCGCTCGACTGGAAATATGCTGACATTACGAGAGTTAGTACATTCAAGTGGCATTTCTAAGTAGAGACTCTTGCCACTTCTATTTAGTGTCAACTTTGCATCGTTCAGTTTGCAAAAACACCTTTGCTGTGTCATGGAAAACGTGAACGTGGGTCGATACAATCGAGCTGCTTTGCAAAATATTATGACACTTTTTAGATTCTCGAAGCTTGTCTGACTTCAATCGTATTGTGTATTGATATCAGTGGTTTACAGTCCCTGAAAGAAAAATTCCGAACACCGACAAGTAAGGGTTACGTAGCTTGAGGTGCTTATATTTTTGTTCCGATGTTAATTTTTGGCCGATTGGGCCCTATGCCAATTTTAGTCCTATATCAATTTTAAGCATTGGTCAATTGTGGGCCCTATATAGAATTTGGCCCTATGCCAAATTTAGACTCTGTCTATATTGGGGCCTTACATCAGTTTTCGGCCCTATTTCAATTTTGTATCGTTTGTCAATATTGGACAATATCTCAGTTTAAGATCATTATCCATATTGGGTCCTGTGCCAATTGTTGGCAGTATGTCAGTTTGGGATCCTATGTCTCTTTTGGGTCCTTGTATATATTTTGGGACCTATGTCATATTTGTATCCAATGTCAATTATGAATGGATCCCTATACCAAATTTCGACATTCTATTTTGGGCCTTATGTCAGCCCTGAGCCCTATGTCAATTTTGGACCATATATCAGTTTGAGACCATATATCAATATTGGGCCTTATGGCAATTTTCGACTTAATATCTATTTTGGGTTCTTATATTAATTTTGGGTCCTATGTCAAATTTTTGCCATATACAAAATCTGCCCTATGTCAATGTTGGGAACAATGTCTCTTTTGTATCCTTATATAGATTTTGGGACATTTAAATTATGGGCCTATACAGCATTTGGGCACTACCGATATTTGACTGTCTATTTTGCGCCTTATATCAGTCTTGGGCCATATGTCAATTTTCGGTCCTGCCCATCTTTGGGCCCTATGTACATTTTGGGACTTTATATTACTTTTGGATCTTATGTCAATTTTGCGTCATATGTCGATTTTCGGCTCTGTCTGTCGGCTCTGTCTCAGTTTTACACCATATGCTCATATTGGGCCCTATGTCAATGTTAGGAACAATGTCTTTTTTGGGTCCTTATATAGAGTTGGGACATGTGAATTATGGGTCTTATACAGAATTTGGACACTGCCTATAATTGAATGTATGTTTTGTGCCTTATATCAGTCTTGGGCTCTATGGACCCAAGTCAATTGTGGGCCCTATGCCTATTTTGGACCTATGTCAAATTTGGCCCATATACCAAATTTCAGCTACAGTGTATTTTGGGCCTTATCTAAGTTTTAGGTCCTATGTCGACTTTAAGTCCTATATCAGTTTGGGTCCGACCAAAACTGTAAGGGTTTCTGCCAGGGGCTGCGAAACTCTAAAAAGTGGCCTGGCATTCCTTTCCAAAAACTACTTTACCACTTTGAAGGAAGGGTAAAATTTACTTTTTGTTGAAAATTTATATTTTGGTTTTAAAAAATGAGCAGAAATATTTTCTGGGTGAAAGTTTTTCGGATAAAAATGCAACTATTTGATAGAGAATTTCACAATTTTGTTAAAAATTCATCCTTTTTGGTTGAAAAAATTCGTCTTTTTGGATTGAAAATTCAAATTTTTGATGTTACTGAGTTAACTGAAATCTTCTTTGGATGAAAACTCAATTTTTTTGCAACAAAAAATTCTTCTGCTTTGAGATAAATTTCATATCTTTTTATAAAAAATGCAACTATTTGCTAAATGAATTCAACAATTTTGTTAAAAAGTCATGTTTCTTTATTAAAAATTCATCTTTTTGGATTGAAAATTCAATCTTTTTGGTAGAAAATTATTTCTTGATGAAAAATTCAAAGTTTGATCGTGGTTTAAAATCGTTTTTCTTTGCTTGATAATTTCATTTGGCTGAATCGCTTTGTTAAGAAACCACTTTTTTTGTTCAAGATTTACATTTTAAGTTGAAAAGTTATCTCGGTGGTTAAAAGTTTAATCGTCTTGTTATAAAGTAATCGTTTTTAATTGAAAATTCAACTACTTGTGTCAAAATTAAACTAAATTGTGAAGTTTTTTTATTGAAAGCTTATGTCTGATTGAAAATTTAACTGTTTAGTGGAAAATACTTTTTTTTTTAAATTCATTTTTAACAAAAAATGAAACTTTTCCATTTTTTAATATTGATATTTTTTAGTTAAAAACACGCGTTTTTCTTTTTTTGTAAAAAAAATGATTTTTTATTTTGAAATTTCCTTTTTTTTTGCGTAAAAATCCATCAGTTTCGTGGAAAATTAATTTTTTGTTGAATAGTCATCTTTTTTATTTGCAAATTGAATTTTTGTGAGGGAAATTTGTCTTCTGGTTTGAAGGTGCAATAATTTAGATAAAATTTTATTTACTTTTGGAGTGAAAAATCCTTATTTGTTGGAAATTCGTCTTTTTGGTTTTAAAATTCTTCTATTTTGTTATACACACATCATTCTATTTTCATTAAAATATAAACTATAACACTTTTTCGTTGGTAATTTGTTTTTTTTTTAGGTTGAATGTTTAACTATCGTGTTAAAAATTAAATTATTTTGTTGAAAATTCCAGTATTTTGTTAAAGAGTTATCTTTTGAAGTAGAAAAAAATCTATTTTTTGGTTTGAAATAAATTAATACATTTGAAAAATTTTAATTTGTATATGAAACAATGTGATTGCTCAAAAATCTGTGCTAGAAAATAATTTACATCCAACTAACCTGAATAATAAAAATATTGTTAATAATCATAAATTCTCTTAAATTCTTTTAAATTCTCCTCATTTCTCTCCTATTCTCGGTTATATAACCTGAACTTAAATTCTCGGGAATTTATGAACGTTAAACCCAACAAGAAAATCCAACTATATTCGTGGTTAAAAGTTTTTTTTATTATTATTAAAAAGGCTACTATATGATATTTTTGGTTTTACATTCATCTCATTTGGTTAAAAATGTAATTATTATCTTGAAAATGTAATTATATTATTCAAAAGTCATATTTTTTTATCAAAAATTCCTTTTTTTAGTTAAAGATTCAACTTTGTGGTTGAAGATTTAATTATTTTAATGAAAATTCGTTGCATGTTTGGTTGAAAATCAATATTTTAAACTGACAATTAAACTATTCCATTTTTCATTATAAATTTATCTTTTTCAGTTAGAAATTTAACTATTTGGTTAAAAACGTATCTTTTTCAGTTTAATTCCTAATTAAAATGTATCCTTTTGGGTTAAAAATGCAATTATTTGATTGAAACATCAAATGTGACATACTTCTTTGCGAATTCGTCTTTTTGGTTGAAAAGTCGATTATTTGATTTAAAGTTGGAACTACTTTGTAAATGTAATTTAACTTTTTGGTAGAAAAATTATATTTCTTGGTGGAAAATTCAACTTTTTTCGTAGATAATTTGTCTTTTTGGCTTTAAAAAATAATTTTGCTGAAATTTCATCTACCTGGTTGAAAATTCGTTTTTCTTGGTAGAACAATAATCTTCTTGGTCGAAAAATAATATTTTTCGTTAAAAAATTAACAAATTTGTCCAAAATTATTTGTTTGAAAATTCAAATTTCTAGTTGTGAATTTATATATCTTGTTAAAAATTCATCTTTCTTTATTGAAAATGATCGTTTTTGATAAAAAATCATCTTTTTCGATTTAAAAGTCCACCATTGTCTAAAAGATTTGACTTTTTAGTTTACATACTTTACTCTTTTGTTGAAAATTCATTATGCATCGTAGAAAATTCATTTTTATTGGTTGAAATTAAACTTTTTAAATGAAAATTTAACCATTTAATTAAAAATTCGTCTTTGCACGCTAAAAATTCAACTATTTGGTTAAAAGTCCAAGAACTTTGTTAAAAATCGAATTATTTAAAAAAAAATGAACTATTTTGTTAAAGTCATATTTTTTTATTGAAAATTTAACTATGTTGTTAAAAATTCATCTTTAATGGGAGAAAAGTCATCCTTCTTAGTTGAAAATCCAACTATTTTGTTAAATATCCAATACATTTCGGCTTGAAACTTCAGAAATTTAAAATGTTTCGTATTGAATTCAACGTTTTTTTTTTACATTAATTTTATTCATAAGAATGCAAAGGCGTAAAAACCGCCTTTCGCCAACGGTTACTCTACTTTTGGGGAGCGGGAAGTCAGAAAAGCCCAAAATAGGTAACGTAGTTTATGGACGGCCCATAACTGGATTTTTTTTTCAGACGCGTTTCTTCAATTCCTGTGTAAAATATTGTAGAGAAAAGATTGTAATATTTACCTGACTTTGACCGACGCGATACGAGGCGAGGTCGACGTCAACGGATAAGAGCATGTCCTCGACAGCACGACGTTCATCAGCAACAGGACTTCCTGGCCTGATGTTTGCATCACTCGAGAGTAATCCAAATCTTCTTCGGAATTCTGCAAGAGGCATGTGCTTTGGAAATCCGACTTTGTGCAAGCGTACTGCTTCCACAATTTGACTTCCTCGGATCTGAAAATGTCGTATGATTAACCCTCAAAGTGCATTCTGGGTGTCCGATACCCCAAACAATTTTCAAACTCTTATAAATCATACTTGATTGGAAAAAATTGAGTGAGTGTCGCCATCTAGCTTTAGTTGGAGACACTAATTGTAAGTAAAGTCTGTGTCAAGCGTCAGTCTATTAGCAGCAGCTGCCGAAAGTAGAGGTAAAAAAAATCTTTGGGTCCCAACACCCAGTGTGCACTTAATTAGTGAAAGAGTAATTTTGAAACAAATTTTTATGATTTTTGTTTACTTCGATTATTTCATACTTTTTTTCTTTGTAGATGGCCTATAACCTACGGCAGCGCATCATGCGAGAGCAGACTGTGGATGTGTTGTAAAAAATATAATTTTTAAAATACAGTTATATATGCCTGTTTTTTTCAATTTCTTGTATTTTTGTAATATTACATGATAAAGTGCCTCAATTTTTATAATAATAAATCGATTTAAAAGCAAAAATTCTGATTCATCATTTTATCATAAAATTGACTTTTCAACTGTGCAAATAAATATCTTCTTTGAAAGCACCCATCTTGCAAAATTTTTTTTATTTTATGAAAGTACACTATTTCAAAAGTACAGTCATAAATTTTCAGGTTAAAATAATTAAAATCGCGTGAGTTATGAATTTTTAAGTAAAAAAACCCATTTTTTCACTTTTTTCAATAATTTTTTCAAGAAACTTGAAATAAATAAATGGCTGTAAAATTAACTACTCCTTATAAAAGATACCTTAAACTATATCAGATAATTTTATAGTAACAAAATATTCAATAGGGGTTAAACAATGCATGCTTAACTACGCTGGGGTCTATAACACCCACGATGCACTTTACCGTGATATTTACCATGTATGCACTTTGGGGATTAATTTATTTCTTCATAAAAACAGGGTTTCTAGCGAAATTCCATTTTTAAATTCCCTGCACATTCCCGAAGCGGAATTAACGTTTTCTTTGGTTAAAAAAGATACTAGAAATGTGTACGAGAATTAATAATCTTTTTTTAGGATCGGTACTATTTTAGCTCAAATAAAAGTCTAAAAAAATGTTAAAAGAAAAGTCTAAATATCAGGTGTATCAGAAAAATGAGACATTTAGATATGAAAAACAATGGATTTATAAACAAAAACTCAGTACAGTTTTATCGAAACGTTGATTATATTCTATGAGAATCCTTTAAAATAAGCCCAAGAAATTTTTTTTATTTATACCATTTTCGCAATATTTTTGAAATATTGTCATATTTAAATATTAGCATCATTAGTTATTTTATTTAATATTATTTTTATTTTGCTATTGTTCTTGAATGTGTGAAAAAAAAATAGTAAAGAAATATTTGCTCTTTACATTGACGATCGCTCAAAATGAAACATACAAAAAGTATCACAAAAATTTTAAAAATGTATTGGAAAAATTTCCACCTTATATGCGCAAATTAAAAATAGTATAAAAATTACAAAATTGATACAACATAATAAATACTTCCATGTTTAAAGCACTTATTATTTAACCGTGAATTTTATCAACTTTTTGGATAAAAATCTATACAATGACTTCAAAAATAAATTTAATATAATATGCTATAAATGCAATTATAAGTAAGTTCAATTAATTAAATCTTTTTTATGTTAAGCTCAACTATTATTAATTTCTTCAATTAATTTCTAAAATCCATTATAAGTGTTTATTTTTAGAAGTAAATTTTAAATGTAAAAAAATGTTATTCAGTTTGAAGACTTAAACAATTACAAAACAAATAAAAAGTACTTAAAACTGAAAATTTTAGATAAAACCACATTTTAAAATTTAAACCTTTTTTTAACACGCTTTCAACTATAAAAATAATTAATTGCTGATTTTCAACATTATAATGTTGCTCCAAAAAAAAAGTTTAAAAAAAAGCCTCAGTACTTTAACAAATGTAAACGTCTAAATGAGACTGCGTAAACTTTTTTCAATTTAAAATCACATTAAAATATTGCCTCAGTCTAAAATATTTAATTTTTAAGCCATTTATTTTGAAACTTTGTAACTAAAAACAAGGGATGAGTTTTTATCTTTGAAAATTAATTTTCAGAGAAATTTCAAAAATATTTTCCAAATTGTCAAACAAGAATGTCGAAAATTTTAAAACAAATTTTGTTTTTTACTTTTAAAAAAAATTTGTCATTATTTAAAAATATGATTAGAAGTTTCGACAAATTTAAAAAATAATTTAAAAATTTTTAAGATTTCAAAACATTTTAAACAAAATTTAGATTTTTTAGGATTTCGTTCACAAGAATAAATTTTGTTTTTAATGCTTTTGAAAGATTTACGATTTTTGAAAACAAAATTAAGATCCCAACGAAAATTTCAAACGATTTTTTATTCGAAGAAATTATTTTAAATATAATACTTAATTACATTTGAAATAATTTCAAAAGATTTCCAAAAATTTCGAAAAAGAATTTGGATCATTTTAAAGCCATTTCTTTAAATTTTCAGTATTTTCAACAAATTTAAATTATTTTTAAAAATATTTAAAAATTTCAAAAAATTAAAAATAATCTTAAATTTCAAAAGATTTCAAGAAATTTAAACCACAATATACACTTTTGAAGATTTCAAAATAACACGTTAAAGCTTCTTAATGAAATTGAACGGTTTCAGGAAAATCAAAACTAAATTGTAAGATTTCTGAGAAAATTATTAATGATTTTTTATTTCAAACAATTAATTTAAAAGACAAATTTTAAGCACTTCAAAACATTACAAGAAATTTCCAAATTTTGTCAAAAAGAATCTGAAAGATTCTAAGGCAATTTTTTAAATTTTTACTTGGCAAAGATACATTAAGAAAATATATTTTTTTTAAATTCAAAATTTCGAAATATTTCCAAAATGTTTGAAAAAGAATCTCCGCGATTTTCAACGAATGTTTTTAATTTTTGTAACATTTTTTTTTAATTTAAAAAAATCTCTATCGTTTTAAAGATATTTAAAAGCTTAAAAATTCTCCAATAATAAAATTTCTCAATAATTCAAATACCGAAGAATAAAATTCAGGAATTATACATTTTTTCATTAATAAAATTCTCAAATTATATAATCCCCAAACAAATTCTGGTACGGTTTAGAATATTACAGAATTGGGCAATTCTCGAATAATATAATTTCCGACACAAAATTTCCGAATTATAAATATCCAAACTAGAAAATCTTCGAATTTAAATGATTACAAATGTTTTTATAAATATGATTTATTTATTAAAAATATAATAATCCAATTTTTTCCGAACAAACATTATTTTTAATGTTTGAAGTTTCTCAAATAAGTTTTTGAGTTTAAAATAACAATAATTGAAAAATATATATTTCTTAGAGAAAAATATTTTCAATTATTGTTATTTTAAACTCAAGCAATTATTTTAGAAACTTTAAACATTAAAAATAATTTTTTAATACAAATATTCCATTATTTTATTTGTAATCAATAAATATTATTTAGAAAAAAAATGTAATTTTTTTTATTCAGAAGTTTTATAAATCGTGAATTTTCTTGTTTGGGAATGTAATTTTTCAGGCTTTTTCAGTCGACTCATTTTCAAAATTAAAGTGTAGATAGAGTATTAAAAATTCAAAAATAAATTATTTTAGAGGACGATTATGAATCTGTTTAAAATCAAACAATTGCCAGATTTTAACGTTAAAAATTGAACTGTTTCAATTTGAAGAATTGAATTTTGTTGTTCTTATATAGTAATATTGAATAATATTATATGTAATATTATTGTTATTGTATATAATTTTGCTTTAGAAACAATTTTTCAATGAAGCATTCGTAGTTAAAGAAATATAAATGTCCAATTGAAACCATATAAATTATTTTTAATTTTTGAATAATTTCAAATGAATAGATTCATGATGAAACGCTCTTATTCAATTTAAAGTCCTTCTTTCAATATTTAGCAATATTTGACTGTTAGTTAAAAATAAACTTTAGAATTTTAATTGTTTCATTTTTTTGAATGATTAATTTGCAAGTGAAATTGTTCAATTTAGATTTATAAATAACAATTAACAATTATTCATCTTTAATTCAGAACACTAAAAATGACAGCGTGAATTTATATTTTTTAACCAGAATTTTTTCAACAATTCATTTTATAAAGGTTAAAAATATTATTTAATTTTAAAAAACCCTAGAACGATCAGAATTTCACAACAACAAAAAAAGATTTATTTTTCCCAATGCCTTGATTGTAAATAAGAAATTTATAGACAAAAAGGCATAATAATAATTTTGCGCAAAAACAAAAGCTTGTAATTTAAATTAATGACCAGAAATATTCCGAATATTTTCAGGAATTTTCGGGATTGCCAGACAGTCTGCAAAAAGAAGGCTGAGAACATCTTTTTTTAACTAAAATAAAATAACGAACCTGTGACCGAAGAAGAGGAACGTTAATGATATTGTCTTCACTTTGGTTCGACTTGACGGAAATAAGACTTTTATTTTCTGTGCACCCCGCATTGTGTTGGGGCAAAAGGCAGTGGATGAATTTCACTCTGGTCCTTCTTAAAGTTTCGATCAAACCATCCTGAAAAAAGAAATTATTTTTTAATCAATTACGAGTTCTATTCCACAAATTATTGACATAGAAATAAAGAATTTAGTGGGACCAAAAATTATTTATTACTGAACAAAGAGTAAGGAACAAGAGAGGAATGAGAAAAACTAGTAGATGAGACCAAAAAACTATCAACCAGTATTCACTGATCATTTTACAATTTACTCTGCAATATATTCTAGGGAAATATACGATAGCAAAGAACGAATAGGAGGGAGTTTGAAATACTGTCTGCTGATAACCTTTGAACTGTTTTAAATTTATAAACACAATACAAAATTATAATTCTCAATTTCAAGATTTCTAAAGACCAACTATTGATGGCATCAATATTTTTTGTAATAACGAGTATAACGTCAGTCCCGCTCATCTTTTGTCAATGGAGGAGAAGTAGAAGGACATAATAAGATCCGAAATAAATGGTTTTTTCTTTTAATTTTGAATGACTTAAATTTGCAGAACCTTTTAAAAATTTAAAGGTAAAGGAAAATCTTTTTAAAACATATTTAGAAGAATAGAAATAATTAAATTTTATTAAAGATTTAAAAAAATCAATCAGTCAGTCTCACTCGACTTCTATCAATGGAGGGGAAGTCTAAGAACAGTGAATTCATTTTTTTAAATTAAAAAATTGTTGAAGAAGAATCCCCCAGATATTGAACAAAATTTGTTTTAAATGTTAAGAAAAATGAAAATGGTTTTAAAAGATATTTAGAATAATAGAAAAACTTGTAAAGATTTTTAAAAAATCAGTCAGTCCTACTCGACTTCTATCAATGGGGGAGGGGGGAGTATAAAGACATGATAAGAACCAAAATGAACGGTTTTTACTTACGAAAGTACATACAACATTTTTTTTAATATTTTCAAAATTGTTGAAAAAGAATCTCCAAGAATTTGAACACATTTTTTTTTAATTTTGCAGAATTTAAACAAAAATTGTAAGGAAAATAAAATTCGTTTAAAAAAAATTTTAGAAGTATAGAAATAATTTAAAATTTCAAAAAATTAGTCAGTCAAAAAGAATCTCCAAGATTTAGAACAACATTTTCTTTAAATAAGAAAAAATAAAAATTGTTTTAAAAGTCATTTAGAAGAATAGAAATACTTTAAAATTTCTAAAGATTTCAAAAAATCAGTCAGTCCCACTCGACTTCTTTCAATGGAGGAAAAGTAGGACATAAAAAAAGCGAAATAAATGGTTTTTACTTAGGACAGTGAATTTAATTATTTTAAAATATTTTTAAAATTGTTGGAAAACAATGTAAAAAATTTTATTGACTTTTTTTAACAAATTTGCAAAACTTTTTAAAAATGTTAAGGAAAATAAAAGTATTTTTAAATCATATTTAGAAGAATAGAAATAATTAAATTTTATTAAATTTTTATTATAATTTTATTCTCAAATTGTGGAGAAGGAATCTTTAGGATTTTGAGCGAATTCTTCAAACATTTTTGAATAATTTTTTTAATTTTTTAAGAAAAATGAAAATAGTTTTAAAACATATTTATAAAAATATAATTAATTAAAATTTTTTAATATTTCAAAAAATCACTCAGTCTTAATCGACTTTGTCAATTCAGCAGAAGTATAAGGATATAAAAGGACCAAAATGAATGGTTTTTACTTAGGACAGTGAATTTAAACATTTCAAAATATTTCAAAAATGATTGAAAATGCATCTTTAAGATTTTGAGGGATTTTTTTTAATTTTTCAGAATTTAAAAAAAAAATCAGAAAAACAATAACCGTTTTAAAAGATGTTTAAAAGAATAGAAATAATTTATATTTTTTAATAACTTTAAAAAAATCAGTCAGTCCCACTCGACTTCTATCAATTGTTGAAAAAGAATCTCCAAGATTTTGAACAAATTTTTTAAAAATTGTAATAAAAATGAGAATCGTTTTGAAAGATATTTAGAACAATAGAAATAATTTTAAATTTTTAAAAGATTTTTAAAAATCAGTCAATCCCACTCGACTTGTATCCTTTGAGGGGAAGTATACGGACATAAAAAGAACCGAAATGAATGGTGTTTAGTTACGAAAGTGAATGAAATTTTTTTTATACTTTCAAAATTGTTGAAAAGGAATCTCCAAGATTATGAACATTTTTTTTTAAATGTTAGGAAAAATGAAAATGGTTTTAAAAGGTATTTAGAAGAATAGAAAAAACTGTAAATAGTTTAAAAAATCAGTCCCACTGGACTTGTATCAATTGTTGAAAAAAAATTTGCAAGATTTTGAACAAATTTTTAAAAAATTGTAATAAAAATGAAAGTCGTTTAAAAAATATTTAGAACAATAGAAATAATTTAAATTTTGCTTAAAGATTTCAAAAAATCAGTCAATCCCACAACAATTGCAAAAATAATTTAAAAAGATTACAACAGAATATATTATATGTATATATGTAAATATATATTATTATTATTTATTTATATAGTTTTAGTTTAACCACATTTTATTAAAAAATATTCCATTGATCACAAATTGGCCAGAAAACGATAGGAAATTTACAGGAAAAAAAAACATTTCTTTTTCCTAAATTCCTGACCACAAATTTCCTCGATCTTTTTATTGAATTTCCGGTAATATTTCCAGTTTTCGCGGATTTCCCGGGTCGCTAGAAATAACATGAACCAAAATAAATGATGTTTATTTACGACAGTGAATTACATTTTTTTTAATATTTTCAAATTTGTTAAAAAAGAATCTCGAAGATTCTCTACAATTTTTTTTTTAAATTGTAATAAAAATGAGAATCGTTTTGAAAGATATTTAGAACAATAGAAATAATTTAACATTTTTAAAATATTTTTAAAAATCAGTCAATCCCACTCGACTTCTATCCTTGGAGGGGAAGTATACGGACATATAAAGAACCGAAATGAATGGTGTTTACTTACGAAAGTGAATTAAATTTTTTTTTATATTTTCAAAATTGTTGAAAAGGAATCTCCAAGATTATGAACAATTTTTTTTAAATGTTAGGAAAAATGAAAATGGTTTTAAAAGGTATTTAGAAGAATAGAAAAAATTGTAAAGATTACAATAGATCAGTCAGTCCCACTCGACTTCTATCAATTGTTGAAAAAGATTCTTCAAGATTTTGAAGAAATGAAAAATGAAAACCGCTTTAAAATATATTTAGAAGAATAGAACTGTTTTTTAATTTTTCAAAAAATAAATCAGTCCCCCTCGACTTCTTTCAATGGAAGAGAAGTATCAGGAGATAACAACAACCAAAATGAATAGTTTTTTCTGAGAAAAGTGAATTTAAACATTTGAAAATATTTCCAAAATTGCTGAAAAAGAATCTCCAAGATTTTGAGCGAATTGAAGAAATTTTTTTTTGATTTTTCAAAGATTTCAAAAAATCACTCAGTCCCACTCGACTTCTGTCAATTAAGGATAAGTAAAAGGGCATAAAAGGAACCGAAATGAATAGGTTTTACTTACGACGGTGAATTTAAACATTTAAAAATATTTCTAAACTTGATGCCAAAGAATCTTAAAGATTTTGAATGCATTTTTTTTATTTTGCAGAATTGTTTACAAATTTTAAGAAAAATGAAAACAGTTGTAAAAGATATCTAGAAGAATATAAATAATAAAAAACAATATATTCAATGATTCAAAAAATCAGTCCCACTCGACTTCTTTCAATGGAGGGGAAGTATGAGGATATAATAATATCTTATAATAGTAAGAATCGAAATCAATGGTTTTTACTTACGACAGTGAATTTGACTTGTAAGCAAATATTTTTTCTTTTTACTGCCGTAAAAGTTCTCCGAATGCTGGAAGCTCTTCTCAAAGATTGGGAGCCTTCCAAACCGTGGACAGATCCACTTAAGGCACCGGAAACTCCAGCTCCTCTAGCGCAAACGAAAAGTCTGCTAACTTCTTCCCTGAATGAAAAAAAAGAGTAAAATATTCAATTTAGAATTCTTAACAAAATATGAAAATTCTATAGGGTGTCTACAGTAATATAAATATATTACTTATTTTTCAAATTCCCGGATAACCTTAATCGGATTAAACTTTTCCCGGTTTTTTTCTTGTAAATAAAACTTTTTCCGTTTTTAGGGATTGAATTTTTATTATGTTTAAATGATCATTTCTTAAATTTGTCTCTAAATTCCATGAATTTGAATAATGATTCAAGCAAATTTTTTTATTTCATCCCCTTAACGTTGGAATTCCGTGCATATTTCGATGAAATTAAGGAGGGTACTATATTACATTCAATTTAACCCTTAAAGGACATACTGGGTGTCATACACCCAGCGACTTATTTGCGCTTTAACAAAACGTACCAAATTCAAGAAAATGGAACATATGGCGCTAGATTAACAAATTACATGAAAACATATTTTTCTATGTCATTTTCACAATATTTTGATTTTTATCATTTTTATACGCAGTTTAAGATCAATGAAATAGTTTAATCACGCAAAGTAGGGTGTTTAATTTTTCATTGAAATGAAGTTTTTATTTTTCAGACTTAATATCTTTTTTGGAACGAACACTATAAGACTAATTTTATTTTTGAAGCGCCGCATCTCGGAAGTATTCAGGTAAAATTTTACGTAAAAATATCAAAAACTTGAAATTTTAGAATTTTAGAGTTAAAGAAATCATTTCTTAATTTTTTTTCCAAAAAACATTTTTTTAAACTACTTTAAATGTCAAAAACTGTTATGAAACCCTTTTCTCCTTAAACTAGAAAGATTAAACCTTGGGTGCCTAACACCCAGTATGCTCTTTATGTAATTAATAATTTAACCCTTTTAGGGTTAAAGAGCTTCAAATTCCTAAATAGTCGATTAAAAATAATACATTTTTAATGCGATGAATTTTGAATCAAAAATATTTATTTTCTAACATAAAAACGATTTTTTAACTAAATACAGGAAGTCTGTCCCAGCTAGTCAAATTTTTAACCAAGAAGACGTATTGTTAAACAAATATTTAAATTTCGAACTAAATAAAAGTCAGTTTTCAATCGTAAATGGAATAGTTAAATTTTCAGTAAAAAAATTAATTTTGGACAAAACACAAAAACAAATTTTAGACCAAAGTGATCAATTTTCAACTAAAACTATGAATCTTCAAGAGGAATAGATATTTTAAACAAAAAAGTTGAATATTTAACTGAAATTTTGAATTTCTAATAAAAAAATAAATTTTCAAACAAGAAGATTAATTTTCTACTAAAATAATGAATTCTTAGATGGAATAGCTTATTTTGTATCAACAAGATGAATTTTGAATAAAAAAGATTAAGTTATACCAAAAAAGATGAACAGTTAACAAAATACATGAAATTTCAATTTAAAAATATTTATCAACCAAAAATTGAATAGTAAAATATTCAAATAAAAAAATGAATTTTCAACCAAAATTGTGAATCTTCAATTGAAATAGTTGGATTTTAAATTAAACAGCTAAATTTTCAACTAAAATAATGATTTTTGAATTGGAATAGTGTAATTTTTGACCAAAAAAATTAATTTCTGCAAAAAAGAGGATTTCTCAACAAATTACATGAATTCTCAATGACAGTGATAAATATTCAACTATTTTACACTTTTAATCAAAAAGATGAATTTTTAATTGAAATAATGAATCCTCAACTGGAATAAAATTAATTATTTTCTACCAAATAAGATGAATGTTTAACAAAACCTTCCGTAAATTATCAACTAAACAGATGAATTGTCAACCATAAATAGAATAGTTAAATATTCATCTAAAAAAATTAATATTCAATTAAAGAGATGAATTTTTAACTTAGTTTAAAAAATTAATTATTAACGAAGCTAATGAATTTTCAACTAAAATAATGAATCCTTGACTGAAATAGTTGCATTTTTAACCCGAAAAAATGAATTTTCAACCACGAAGATTAATTTCTAATTAATTGATTAATTACATCAATTTTGAACTAAAAAAGATAAATTTTCAACCCGAAATCGAATACTTTGATTTTCAATTGGAAGAATTAATGCTCAACCAGAAAAATGAATTTTCAACTAAAAAAAAAAATTCAAATAAATATTTGAATTTTTAACTAAAAAGGTCGATATTCAAACAAAAATTAAATAGTTAGATTTTCAATGCAAAAAAAAAAATTTTCAAAAAAAAAGAGTTAGATTTTCGAAAAAAGTGATGAATTTTCATACAAAGTGATGAATTTTATACTAAAATAATGAATCTTCAACTGGAATAGTTCAATTATAATTTTTATAAATTTTTTAACTAAAACGATGACTCTTGAACTAAAATTAATGAATTTTCAACCAAGAAGATTAATTTCTACCAAAAAAGTCGAATTTTCAACCTAAAAGGTTACATTTCCAACCAAAAACTGAATAGTTAAATTCTAGTTTAAAAAATGAATGTTCAAGCAAAGAGCTGAATTTACCACTGAAATTATGGAATATTCAATTGGAATAGTTACATTTTTAGTTTTTAAAAAAATTTCTATAAGAATAAGCATTTAAATAAAATAGCTTATTTTCCACGATAAAGATAAATTTTTAATTAAAATAATGAAACTTTAACAAAAAAATTAATTTCTAACAAAATGGTTTAACTTTCAAACCAAGTAATTAAATTTTCCTTCCAATAAAAACCAAGCAATTATTGATGTCAAACCGACTTAAAACAAAAATAAATTAACTTCTGATTTGAAAAGACTTTAGTTTTAAACAGAATTGAAAATCGCTAAATTTGGTTTATTTTTAAGTTATCATTCATTAAAAATTGTATATTTTTCAACATTTAGAAATTTATTGATTCATTCTTCAATTTTCTATAAGATTGAAAATAATAGCTTCGATTGATATTTTTTAACCAGAAGTCTTTCAATTGTACAATTTATAAAAAAAAATTTATTTTTATGTTTTAGTTTAACCACATTTTATTTTAAAATATTCCATTGATCACAAATTGGCCAGAAAACGATAGGAAATTTACAAGAAAAAAAACATTTCTTTTTCCTAAATTCCTGACCACAAATTTCCTCGATCTTTTTATTGAATTTCCGGTAATATTTCCAGTTTTCGCGGATTTCCCGGGTCGCTAGACACCCTGAAATTCTAGCTTTAAAAAATAAATAATTACCTTGTGCTTTCCTGAAGAATCGTGATGGCGCTTCGAGCCACTGGATTTTCGCGAGTAGCTTTTAGCCAACCTGTCGCTGTATATAAAACGGGATTTGTACCTTGCAGGTGCTGCAACACGAACTGATTGTTTCCCGGAGCTTTTCTTAACAGCATTTGGTGGTCTGCAACCAAAAAATTAAAGACATATTTACAATTATTAATTTTTCATGAAATGAATCCTCATTTATA
>NC_046659.1:121552892-121566422 GCF_010883055.1 Belonocnema kinseyi | reverse complement strand
TTTTATTAATTTATAATTTTAGATAAAAATATAATTAAGATATTTCCCCTCCAACGAAAATATTTTGATATATAAAAAAAAACAATTTTTCCTGAATATGTTTAAAATAAAATTAATTTCATTGGTAAAAATATTGTTTTGCATCGAATTGAATTTGTAAATCTTGTTTTTTATTTAATTGTGAGCCTTAAAGAAATCAAAAATAATTTTAATGTATTTGATGATCTTAAAAAAATTTTTAATTTGTTTCCAATTCCATGGATTTCGCTGTTTTCAAAAAAGTGCGTACAATTTAATAAAACTAATTATAAATAATTATGCTTTATTTCGTTTTATAACTGTAAAAACTGCATACCTCAAAAATTTCAAAAATTCCAGTTGTAAAATTAAATTTCACAAGAATTGTCGTGTCAAGAATAAGATCTATAAATTTTTTTATATGGTTTTAGAATAAAAACAATATCACTGATGAGCTCCTTTTAAATAACAAAAACATTGCTTATAATAAAAATAAAATTGAACTTACAAAAAACATTCACGTATTTACTATGCATTATTTATTATCATTTTTAATTTATTAACATGGCTTCTTATTACTTGATTTTGTTTTTAATTCACCCATTTTGAAAACATTGGTAAAAAGTGACAGAAAAAATAAATTACCGAAACTATTGTAAAAATAATTATTTTTCGTAATTTTTACACTTTTTTCATTAAAAGTTATGTTTTTCTTTCATAAGACATGAATGAAAATATCATTTCAATTCTTAAAATCATAGAAAACTTTTTTCCAGAGACCTGATTTTTGACACGAAAGGTTATTGAAAAAAGAAAGAAAAAACAAATTTCATATTGAAAGGATTCAAAAATAAAAAGGCTTAATTTTAAAAGCTTAAACAAATTCCGTGAATAATTGAAAACCTTAAATTTTAATTCATAAAACATTCATTCTTTCATAATTTAAGCAAAATGTAAATTTTGGGATATTTAAAATGAAAATTTCAAAATCTGAAAGCAAAATTTGGCAATTTTCAACTAATAATAATTTTTAATAATAATTTTTCTTGAGATTCTTGAGAACATTTTAAATGATTTATTTTTTGAAATTATTTTTAAGAGAAGATTAAAAAAGATTTAGAGCAAATTTTTTAGTTATACAGAATTGAAAAAATTACGAAAAATTGAAATTATTTAGAAAGATAATTAGAAGTTTTACAACAATTGCAAAAATAATTTTAAAAGATTACAACAGATTTATGATGATTTCCTAAAATTTCAAAACAGAAAATACAAAGTTTGAAGAAAAAAATTAGCAATCTTTTAAGACAAAAAAATTATCGAAAAAATTTGTCTATTGTAGAGAATAACGAATTTTTCTTATGATTCTTGAGAAAATTTTAAATTTTAAATTTAAAAGTTAAAAAGATTTTAATAAATTTAAAACCAGCTATAGATTTTTAAAGATGACGAAGAAAAAATTTATAAACTTTTTAAAGAGTTTGAAAGGTTTAAAAAATATATTTTTCAAAATTTGTTAGATTCCACGGAAATCTTTTTATTATTTTGATATTAATAAAAATAAATGTAAAGAGAATATTTAAAAAGATTTTAAACCACCTTAAAATATTTCAATAAATGAAGAAAAAGAATCTGCAAAATTTCGAAGCAACTTCTTCAAATTTGCAGTATTTTAACAAACTTTAGGAATTTTAAAATCTATTTAGAAGTTACGACAAAATCGAAAATTATTTTAAATTTAAAGATTTCAAAAATTTTTTAACAAAATGTGGATTTTTGTGGAAACTTTGGAAAAATATATTTTTAGCGGATATTAAAAATTTGTTCTTAACATTTCAAAATATTATCAAAATTGATAATAAAGAATCTCAAAGATTTCAAGAGATACTTTTTTTTGCAGAACTTTTAAAAATTTGTATTAAAAAAATTCGAATTCTCTCAACAAATATTAAGAGGTTTAGAAATAATTTAAATTTTTGAAAGATTTCACCAAAATAAAAAATAAAAATATTGAATTTTTTAAAGTAAATTTTTAGACTTTTAAGGACCCTAAAAGATTTCGAGATAATAAATCAATTTTCCTAATAGTCCTGGGAAAATTTTAAATTATGTTTAATTTTTTTTTAATAATTTTGAAAGTAAAGTTAAAAACATTTAAAAAGATTTCTAAAAATGGGAGAAGTGCAAATTCCAAACAAAAAGAAAATATTCGGAATAGAAAAATGCCGAAAGCATAAAATTGCCCACAATTTAAAATTCTGAAATTGGAAAATGCCGCATTAATGAAACTCCTGGCAGTTTAAATATTACCGAATTTTAAAATTCCCGAATCTAAACAATGAAAAAACCATTTTGTAATAAGAATTTTTGTAAGAAAATTATTTTGTAATGTCGAAAAAAAAATCTGAAAAATTTGAAGCCAATTTTTTTTAAGTTTAAAAGATTATTAACAATTTTAGAAATATTTCGACTGAGTTAAAAATATATTAAGGAATTTTTTGAGCGATTGAAAATATTGTAAAACTTTGAAAAATTTTCGAATATTTGTTAATTTCTTGTAAACTTCTAAACATCCTAAATATCTTTTAAACGCCTTAACAATTTCTTCAATTTTTCTAAAATCATGTAAAATAACAAAATTGTCTTTAAAATTATCTAGCATTTTCTCAAGAATCTTAGGAATATTAAATTTATATAACCCTTAGGAACAATCCGATAAAACTTTTCTAAAATTCAATTTAGGCTCGAATTTACTGAAAAGCTTTAACAAATAATTATTTAAAACTTTTATTTTGAATTCAAAATTATTTCCCCCCTGATTAATGAGGCTAGTGATTTTAAATTGCAAATCACGTTAAAGAATATTATAAAGGAGATTTCTTGAAAATTCGTCAATAAAATAATTATAGATGAAAGATCGATTATCGCAATCACCTCTATCGCCATAATGAGAGAACAATCGATCCAGGAAGGCTTCGTCGCTGCCTCCAGGACAAACAGTTTCCTCGTCCAAAAGCCACAAAATTCCCTTTCTTTCCATCTGCCTACTACTGCTCAAATCGCTTTGGCTTGTTCTGAGCATAGTTGCACTTTGGGAAGATCCCCGGTCTAATAAAGAGACCAGACCTTGAGGAGAACCAAGATGATCATCGCAATCATCTTCATAATCAACATCAATGCCCTCTTGTACGTATCTAAAAATTAAAAGAAAATTCTCAAATACAATGCAAATCATTCAACCCTTAAAGTGCATTATGGGTGACGGATACCCCAAGCAATTTTCTAACTCTTATAAATCATACTTAATTCGAAAAAATTGAGTAAGTGTCGCCATCTCGTTTTAGTTTGAGACATTAACTGTAAGTTAAGTCGTTTATTACTGCGTTAAGCGTCAGTCTACTAGCAGCAGCTGCTGAAAGTGGAGGTAAAAAAATCGTGGGGTCGTAACACCCAGTGTGTACTCACTGCTTAAAAAAGTAATTTTAGAGAAAATTTTTTTTTGAAATTTTATTGATCTTTGTTTACTTTCTAATGTAAGTATATCACATTAGGTGAAATAATTCTTTTTTTCGATAATTGTTTTAGTATTTTTAAAGTGTTACTAGTCAAAGCTCCTCAACTTTTATAATAATAAATCGATTTAAAAGCGAAAGATCTGATTCATCATTTTATCATAAAATTGACTTTTCAACTGTGCGAATAAATATATTTTTTGAAAGGACCCATATTGCAATATATTGTTTTATGAAACTACACTATTTCAAAAGTATAGTCATAAATTTTCAGGTTAAAATAATTAAAATTGCATGAGTTATGAATTTTTACGTAAAAAACCAATTTTTTCACTTTCTTCAATAGTTTTTTTTAACAAACTTAAAATAAATAAATGGCTATAAAATCAACTCTACTTTATGAAAAATACCTTAAACTATATCGGATAATTTTATTGTGACGAAATATTCAATAGGGGTTAAACAATACATGATTGAATACGCTGGGGTATATAACACCCACGATGCACTTTACCGTGATTTTTACCATGTATGCACTTTGAGGGTTACAGGATATTTATTTCAAATCTTGCGTGAATATCCGGGTATCCATCCAAATTGGATAGTTTTTTGTTTTGTTTAAAATACATGTTTTCGGTTTGAAAATGCAACTGATTTCTCGAAAATTCGTCTTTTTGGCTTAAAAATTGGAACATTTGAAAAATCCTGAAAAATAAAATTTCCGGATATTAAAATTCCCGAATTGGAAAATTCCTGAAGAATAAAATTTCGGTGCGGTTTATAATATTACCGAATTGGGAAATTTTCGTATAATTCGACAATTTTACAGTGTCAAGAATGTTATTTTTCGGAATTTTTTAGTCGTTCCTAAAAATTGAACATATAAATGAGAAAAAAAATGACTTTCATGGTTCAAAATTCGCCTTTTTAGTTTCAAAATTTATCATTTTTTGAGCTAATCTGTTGAAAATTCATCATTTTTGGTTGAATTCAACTGTGATTGATTCCAAAGTAAAATCTGTTTTGGTTGAAATGACATCAACTATTATATATAATTTTGTATGAATATTTTTGAAATTGTCGGAATCTTTGCAAAATCATTGAACTCTTTTTGAAATATGCGAAATGTTTTTGAAATATTTGATAATACTCATGAAATTCTTTAAATATGGGCGAAATATTTCAAATATTTGTGAAATTATTGAAATTCTTCTATACCTATTATTTATTTATTAATAATCATTAATAATCAATTATTTAAACAAAAATTATTTTTAATTTTTAAAGATTTTAAAATTAGATATTACTTAAATTTAAAATAACAATAATTTTAGAAACTTTAAACATCAAAAATATGTTTCTATACAAATATTTTATAACTGCATTTTAATAAATGAATATAATTTATAAGAAAACATTATTATTAAAATTATTATTTGGAAATTTTCCAATGCGTGAATTTTATATTTCGGATATTTTCCAATTCTATAATTTTGTTATTGATTTTTTGGTATTTTTTAGTTGTCCCTAATAGTTGAACATATTAGTGAACAAAAATTTCTTTCTTGGTTAAATTCAACTGTTATTAATTCCAAATTAAAATTTGTTTTGGTTGAAATAATATTATTAACTATTATATTTTTCGTTCAGAATTTATCTATTTTGGTGTAAAATTTAAATATTTAGTTGTAAAAAAACTTTTTTGTTGAAAAATCATATTTTCAGTTCGAAAATTTAACTTTTTCACTTAAAAATTCAACAATTTCGTGAACATTTTTCTTCTGTCTTGGTTAAAATTTTCGGCTTTTTAGTTTCAAAAGTTACCACTTTTGGTAAAAAAACTCTCAATTTATCATGGTAGAAATTTCAACTATTTTGATAGGAATAAAAAACAATATTGGCTATTATAAATTTAATTTAGAACTCATCTACTTTGGTTGAAAATTCATTTACTTGATTAATAATTTAACTAATTTAATAGAAAGTTCTACTAGTAGCTATGGTTTGAAGAGCAAACACTTTTGTTGAAAAGTATTGTTTTTGGATTTTAAGTTTATCTCTTTTGATAAAAAAATTTCTGTAGAAGGTTCAGATATTTTTTGAAAAATTCGTTTTTTCGGATGGAAATTTTAACTACTTGGTTTGAAAGTTTAACTAATTTCTTAAAAATTCAGTTTTTTGGTTACAGACTCATAATTTTAGTTGAAAATTCATACCTTTGGGTAGAAAATTAACTTTTTTGTTGGCATTTTTAACTCTTTTGTTCAAAATTCACCTCTTCGGTATAAAAATTCAATTATTTAGTTAAAAGTTTATTTATTTTGTTTAAAATTTAACTATTTTGGTAGAAAGTGTGATTACTTAGTTTTAAAGAAATTTTTTTTTAAATATACATCCTTTTGGCTTGAAAATTCAACTTCATTTCTTCCGGTAGAAAATTTCCTGTTTTTTGAGTTAAAATACAACTTTAATGTTCAAAGATGTGTCTGCAAAATCTGTTTTTTTTTTTTATAAATTCAACTCTTCTATTGAAAATTCATCTCTGTAGTTGAGATTGCAAATATTTTTTTAGAAAATTTGACTACTTGCTTGAATATCAAGTTTTATTTTTTGAAAATGTAACTCTTTTGCTGTAAATTTTTTTTTAATGTTAGAAAATTCGTCAGCTTTTTTGCTTAATAATACAACTTTTTGGTTGAAAAATGTGATTGAAAATTCTTTCCAGATTTGAAATTCAACTATTTTCTTAAAAAGTCATCTACTATTTTGTTAAAAATTCAATATTTTCACTTGAAATGTTATGGATTAAAAGCGTTTCAAATTGAATCATTAAAAAGTGTTTTTTTTTTTTTGTAATTTTAATGGTCTCAAAAATTGTCCAAATTTGTTGACGGAGTTTTTATAGATTATTCTTTTAAAATTCGATGTGCACACAAGGGTTAATAAAAACTTTTTAAAAGGAAATTCTACCTATCTTTGGGAGCAACTAAAGTCGTATGATGGAAAAGAAGCTGCAAACGTTCCTGCAGATAATTATGACACAAATCTTCGAAAGTCGCTCCAGTTTGTCGACCACACGATGCTGGATTTTGAAATCCTGGGGCATCACAAAGCAGAAGAGAAGCCACTGTGTGAACTGGAGATGATATCGACCTGTAAAAGCAGAAAATACATTTTGTAAATACAGATTTAAAACTTATCTTTAATTAAATTAATTTAGTTCAGCTTACGAAATCTTTGGGAATTCATTGAAATATTTGTCGAATATATTTAATATTTATGAAATATTTTGAAATATTTGTGAAATTATTGAAATCTTTGCGAAATATTTCAAAGATTTTATCCAATTTTTGAAACGATTAAAATCTTTGTGAAATCTTTTAAATATATCCGAAATCTTTATGAAATATTTGAACTCTTTAGTGAAATATTTGAAAATCTTTGCGAAATATTTAAAATATTTTATAAATATTTGATAATATTTTTTAAATGATTAAAATCTTTGAAAAATCATTGAAATTTTTGTGAAATCTTTAGGAAATCATGGAAAATGATTTTTCATTTTGCAACATTATTTTAACATAATACTTAAAAATATTATAAGAGATTGCTAGAATTATCAAAAAAAGATCATGGAAGATTTTAAGGATTTAAAAAAAAATTTGCAGGATTTTCTAACAATTGTGCGAAAAATTAAATATTTGAAATCTTTAGGAAATCATTGAAATCTGTAAAAAATATTTCTAAACACGTAAACTTTAAAATCTTTGTGATATCTTTGGGAAATCCTTGCAATCTTCGTGAAATATTTTATAAATATTTAATAATATTTTTAATGAAAAAAATCTTTTGAAAATCTTTGTGAAATCTTTTAAATCTATGCGAAATATTTGTGAGATCTTTAAGAAATTATTAAAAAGGATTTTTCATTTTGCTAAATTATTTTAAAAGAATACTTAAAAAGAATATAAGAGATTTCCAGAATTAACAAAAAAGACCCTGAAAGATTTTGAGGATTAAAAAAAAATTCAGGATTTTCTAAAAATTGTGAAAAAAACTCTATTAATTTAAAAATATTTTTAGAAATTCTAAACAAAAAATTTCACAAACTTCGTTTAAATCAGTTGACATCATATTGAGTTTTAAATTAATTTGGAATCTTTTAAAAATTTCAAAATAATTTGGAAATATCTGTGAATTTATTGAAATCTTTGAAAAATCATCGAAGTCTATGAAAGCTTTTTAATCAGTACGAAATCTTTGTGAAATATTTCAAAGATTTTATCAAATTTTTCAAACAATTAAAATCTTTGTAGAATCTATTAAATATATCCAAAATCTTTATGAAATATTTGAAATCTTTAGGAAATCATTTAAATCTGTATAAAATATTTTTTAAAACGTTAAACTTTAAAATCTTTGTGAAATCTTTGGGAAATCCTTTCAATCTTTGTGAAATATTTGGAAATCTGTGCGAAATATTTCAAATATTTCACAAACATTTGATAATATTTTTTAAATGATTATAATTTTTGCTAAATCTTTGAAATCTTTTTGAAATTTTTAGGAAATTATTCACAAGGATTTTTCATTTTACAAAATTATTTTAACAGAATACGTAAAAATATTATAAGAGATTTCCAGAATTATCAAAAAATACCCTGGAAGATGTTAAGGATTGAAAAAAAAATTTTTCAGGATTTTCTAAAAATTGTGGAAAAAATTCTATTCCTTTTTTAATATTTTTAGAAATACTGAAAAAATGTCCACATACTTCGTTTAAGTTACTTGAGATCATATTAAAATTTAAATTAATTTTGAATCTTCTTAAAATTTCAAAATAATTTGGAAATATTTGTGAAATTATTGAAATGTTTGAAAAATCATTGAAGTCCGTGAATTATTTGTAATCAATCCGAAATCTTTGCGATATATTTCAAATATTTTATAAAAATTATGAAACGATTAAAATCTTTGTGAAATCTTTTAAATCTATCCGAAATCTTTAGGAAATCATTGAAATCTGTATAAAATATTTTTAAAAACGAAACCTTTAAAATCTTTCTGATATCTTTTTAAAATCTTTGAAAATTTTGTGAAATCTTTTTAATTTATCGGAAATACTTAAATCTTCGTGAAATCTTTAGGAAATCGTTGAAAATGATTTTTCATTTTGCGTAAATTATTTTAACAGAATACTTGAAAAGATTATAAGAGATTTCCAGAATTACCAAAAAAGACCATGGAAGATTTGAAGGATTTTAAAAAAATGTGCAGGATTTTTTTTAAATTGTGGAAAAAATTCTATTCATTTTTAAATATTTTTAGAAATTCTAAAAAAAAAATTTCACAAACTTCGTTTAAATTTTGTTGACATTATGTTAAGTTTTAAATTAATTTTGAAGCTTTTTAAAACTTCTAAATATCTCTTAAAATTACTCAAATTTCTTTCTACAAATAATAAATGATTAATTATTATTTCTACATAAAAATTGAAACATTTCGTTTGCAAATCAAACATTTTTTAAATAGAACAATACAAATTTTAACGTTAAAAGTTTAAACGCTTTTCGAATCTTTGTTAAATAATAAAGGTCATTGTGAAATCTTTGCAAAATATTTAGAATATTTGATAATATTTGTAAAATTATTTAAATCTTTTTTAAATCATTAGGAAATCATCGGAATTCTTGAAATCTATCCGAAAATCTTTTAAATTTGGAAATCATTGCAGTTTTGTCCAATCTTTGCAAAAAAATATTTAAAATATTTTATTTGTAAAATTATTTAAATCTTTGTAAAATCTTTCATAAATCATTGAAATCTTTTTAATCTGTGTGAAATAATTAAAGTCTTTGTGAAATCTTTAAAAAATCATTGATATGTTTTGAAAACTTTGGAAATACTTATGAAATATTAAGTTTCAAATTGTTTGCTTTTAAATATTTGACTAAATATTAAATAATTATTCTTTTTCTTATTTAAAAAATTTCAAATTAAATGGGTGAAAAAGTGAATCATTTAGACTGAAACCATATTTTTAATTTAATAAAAGTCTTTAATTTCGAATATATTACTATTAAGTTATTTTTAAGTTGCAAATAGTTTATGAAGTTTCAATCGCATCTTTTCATTTTTTTTAATAACAAAGACTTTCGAATTGAAACAGTAACTATCTGGAAATTCTTAAATCCATTTAAAAAATTATTTATTCATTTATTTTTATTTACAGTTTGAATAACCCATTGTAAACTGAATGATATCATAATTGAAAAAAATATCAATTCAACTAATTATTTTAAAAAGTGTTAAACTCGAACTTGAACAGATTTTCCCGGTCCAGCGGTATTTTTGTAACCTTTGGGAAATCATTCTAAGCATTGTGAAATCTTTCTGAAATCTTTAAGAAATATTTTTCAAATATTTGGTAATATTTGTGAAAATTCTGAGAAATCATTGATGTCTCTATAAAAGATTTTTAATCCATACAAAATCTTTGCGAAGTATTTAAGATCTTTGTGAAATATTCGATATCTTTGGGAAATAATTAAAGTCTTTGTAAAATCTTTTAAATCTATCCGAAATCGTTGCGAAATATATTGAAAAACTGTGAAATCCTAGAGGACTCATGGAAATATTTGTAAAATCTTTGACAATATGATTCTTATACTTGCACTTATAATTTATTCTCCTGCCTCCACCTACAAAAAAAAGGCCCGCCGCAGATTTTGAATATAGCAATAATTTCGTTCAAAACCACCTACAGGTCACAAATTTTAACCAAGTCAAGCAAAATCCAGCCAGAATTATTTGTAATTCAATTACAAAGAGACTCAAGAAGCGAAAATTTCAAAAATAATTTGTTTAACCATTGTTTTAAAACAAAATATGGCGAAATCAAATTTTTTAAAAACTTAATTGTGTAACCCTTTCGTGAATGTAAGATTTCGGCTCATGAACTAGATAAACTATATAGAATTTAAGGAGTTTGAGGCTTAGCTAGAGTTCTGAGCCGGTTATATTACTTTGGGAACGGTAACTAGAATGAGAATTTATTTTAATTAATAGAAAATTGAACTTTTTCGTGAACTTTTCGGATGAAAATTCAACTCTTTTTATTAAAGTTTGTCTTTTTTATTTTAAAGTTTACCTTCCTTTGGAGAAATAAAATCTTTTTTTGATAAGAATGCAACTGTTTCGTTAGAAATTAAGTTATTATACTATTTTTTCCTTATACACTTTTTCTTTTACAAAAATTCAATTTTTGATGTTACTGAGTTAACTGAAATCTTTTTTGGCTGAAAACTCAACTTTTGTTGCAATAAAAAATTCTTTTGCTTTGAGATAAATTTCATATTTTTTTATAAAAACGCAACTATTTGCTAGATGAATTCAACAATTTTGTTAAAAAGTCATCCTTTTTGGTTAAAATTTCGTCTTTTTGGATTAAAAATTGAATTTTTTGGGTAGAAAATTATTTGTTGTTAAAAAATTTTATAATTTGATCGTGAAAACTCTACTAAAATCTTTTTCAACAGAATATTCAACTATTTTTTGGAAAATTGATCTTTTTGACTTTAAACTTCATCTGTTATAGACAAAATTTTATTTTTTGTATGAAAAAATACAACGTTTTGGTTCAAATTTGTTCTTCTTTGCTTGATAATTTAACTAATTTGTTTAAAACGCTTAGTTGAATCGCTTTGTTAATAAATCACTTTTTTTTAAAAAGATTTACATTTTAAGTTGAAAAGTTATCTCGTTGGTCAAAAGTTTAATTATCTTGTTATAAATAATTCATTTTTAATTGAAAATTCAACTACTTGGGTCAGAATTAAGCTACATTGTGATTTTTTTTTTGAAGGCTTATGTCGGGTAGAAAATATACCTGTTTAGTGGAAAATATTTCTTTTTTGTTGTTTAGAATTAATTTTTTAACAGAAAATGGAACTTCTCCATTTTTAAGATTCATATTTTTTAGTAACAAATTCGTGTTTTTTTTGTTTGTAAAAAATTATTTTTTAATTTGAAATTTCCTTTTTTTACGTAAAAATGCATCAGTTTCGTGTAGAATTAATTTTTTATTTAAAAATTGCATTTTCGTAAAGAATATTTGTCTTTTAGTTTGAAGGTTCAATAATATAGATAAAATTTTATTTATTTATTGAGAGAAAAATCTTCATTTGTTGGAAATTCGTCTTTTTGTTTAAAAATTCTTTTCTTTTGTTGTATAAATATAAACTATGAGACTTTTTTATTGACAATTTGTCTTTTTAGGTTGAATATTCAACTATTGTGTTAAAAATTCAATTATTTTGTTGAAAATTCCAGTATTTTGTTAAAGAGGTATCTTTTAGAGTAGAAAACACTTTTTTTTTGTTTAAAATAAATTAATACTTTTGAAAATTTTCAATTATATGAAACACTGTAATTCCTGAATATGTCTGAGCTAGAAAATAATGTATATTCAACCGCTGATATAACCTGAACAATAAAAATATTGTTAAAAATCATAAATTCTCTTAAATTCTTTTAAACTCTCCTAAATTCTGTCATATTATCGGGAATTCAAAAACTTTAGGTATAGCTGATTTTAAATTTGCCATTAGTTTTACGAAATAAAGTTGTTTCAACAATTTGTTTAACTAAATGATTGCTAATTTTAATTTTTTAGCAAAATTTAAGTTTTTAACGTCTATAAGAAAATGAATAATAATACAAATACAACATATGTTTTGTAAAAAAACATTGTTGGAACAAATGATTTTTTCTAGATTAATTCTTTATTTGCAACAAATTGTATTTTTAAATAATAACTATTATTAAATCTCATTGTATGTAAACAAATGTCTTTAAATTTTATGTTATTTTGCCTGATTTTTTGCAATATATTGCAAATTTAGCAATAATTGTTCAAACTATTTGTTTAAACAAATTTGGCTTCGTGAGTCTCTTTGAAATTCATTTGCAAACATTTCTGGCTCAGTTTTGTTTGATTTCGTTTTGAATATTCCGTGTCCAATGTCCGCCACTTCTGGACTCGAAACTTACTTGTTGATCAAAGCAGCGACGCAGTGAAACACTTCAGAATAAAGCCCAACAAGAAGTCCCTCGAGAGCATCGAGTCCCGTCACATCTTTGCTTTGATCTGTGGGACTGGGGGTTCTTAAATTAGGCCTAGGAGTGTTTGGAGTGCCTCCTCCACCACTACAAGAAAAGACAACTCTGCTCAGCTCTTCCACCGAAGTCCCCAGCAAGGTGGCCGCTCTCTCGGCACACTCAACTCTCGCAAACTGCCAGCGACTTTGAGAACTGGTGCCAGCCTTGACAGCGCCTGCACAGCTCAGATGATAAATCCCGGCCAGAACGAGCCAAATGGCCCTCTCGTCGGCCTCGGAAACCCCCAGAATTTTCAGGGCAGCGATGATACGATTGAATTCCACCATCGCTCGTTGCTTGTCCTCATGCTTCTGAAGAGGCGTGATGAAGGGATTATTTTCCGCCACCAAATTCGTCAAGTTGAGCTCCTTTCGCAGAGCGCCTTCCGCCCCAGCAAGAAGCCGGTAAACAGCGTGAAAAGTCGGATCGCCATTTCCTCGTCGGCCAATTCTCGACTTTTCGAGGAGCAGGACTTGTAGCGAGGCAGAGGCTACTTGTCCCGACTGATCAAAGTCGAGGCTGAAGATCTGGGTGAATCTGGTAGCGTTTGAGTTCATGTGGGTTCGACTGTTGCCAAACGCCTCGAGAACTGTGAAGAGGGCGTTGAGCTTCTCGATTGTGAGAATCTGCAAATGGGGAAAGAAGAATTTCATTTTTGAAAAGGGTTGGAAAACGATTGAAACTCTGGATATCTTTCCATTTTTTCTTGCTTTTTTATAATAAAAGTCTTTGTGAAATTTTTTTAATCTATCCGAAATATTTGCAAAATATATAAAATACTTGATCATATTTGTGAAATGATTAAATCTTTAGGAAATCTTTTAAATTTACCCGAAATTTT
>NC_046659.1:121537251-121552792 GCF_010883055.1 Belonocnema kinseyi | reverse complement strand
TCATAAATCATTGAAATCTTTTAAATTTGAATGAAATAATTTAAGTCTTTGTGAAATCTTTTTAATCTATCCGAAATATTTACAAAATATTTAAAATACTTGATCATATTTGTGAAATGATTAAATCTTTAGGAAATCTTTTAAATTTATCCGAAATTTTTTGAAATCTTTGTGCAATCTTTGAAATTTATCTGCAAATTTTTAGAAATTTTTGTGAAATCTTTATGAAATCTTAAGGAAATCGTGACAATTTTATCAAATCTTTGTAAAATCTTTCATAAATCATTGAAATCTTTTAAATTTGAATGAAATAATTTAAGTCTTTGTGAAATCTTTTTAATCTATCCGAAATATTTACAAAATATTTAAAATACTTGTTCATATTTGTGAAATTTTTAAATCTTTAGGGAATCTTTTAAATTTACACGAAATTTTTTTGAAATCTTTGTGCAATCTTTGAAATTTATCTGCAAATTTTTAGAAATTTTTGTGAAATCTTTATAAAATCTTCAGGAAATCATGACAATTTTATCAAATCTTTCATAAATCATTGAAATCTTTTAAATCTGAGTAAAATAATTGAAGTCTTTGTGAAATCTTTTTAATCTATCCGAAATATTTGCAAAATATATAAAATACTTGATCATATTTGTGAAATGATTAAATCTTTAGGAAATCTTTTAAATTTACCCGAAATTTTTCGAAATCTTGTGCAATCTTTGAAATTTATCTGAAAATTTTGCGAAATCTTTGAAATTTTTGTGAAATCTTTATGAAATCTTCAGGAAATCATTACAATTCTATCAAATCTTTGTAAAATCTTTGAAAAATCTTTCATAAATCATTGAAATCTTTTAAATTTGAGTAAAATAATTGAAGTCTTTGTGAAATCTTTTAAGAGTATCTGAAATCTTTGCGAAATATTTGCAATCTTTGTTAACCCTTTCAAAAATCATGGAAATCTTTCTGAAAACTCTGGAAATACTTTTAAAATATTTGATAATATATGCGGAATTATTGAAATCTTTGGAAATCTTTCCATAATATTTAGAATATTTGATAATATTTGTGAAATTATCGAGATTTTGGTAAAATCTTTCGAAAAGCATTGAAATCATTGAAACCTTTGTGAAATAATTTAAGTCTTTGTGAAATATTTGCAAAATATTTCCAACCTTTATGAAATGTTTAAAACAATCATTGAAATTTTTCTGAAACCTTCAGAAATAATTTTGAAATATTTCGTAATATTTTTGAAATTATTAAAATCTTTGGGAAATCATTCAAGTCTTTGTAAAGATTTTTTAAACTATCCGAGATATTTGAAATCTCTAGGAAATCATTGAAATATTTATGAAATCTTTGAAATCTTCGGAAAATCATTGGAATATTTTTCCAATTTTTCGCAAGTGAATGAAATCTTTTAAATCTATCCGAAATTTTTGAAATCTTTTTGAAATCTTTGAAATGTATCTGAAAACTTTGCGAAATTTTTTTAATGTTTGTGAAATCTTCAGGAAATCATTGCAATTTGACCAAATCTTTCGGAAATCTTTGCAAAATAGTTAGAATATTTGATATTATTTGTAAAATTATTTAAATCTTTCATAAATCATCGAAATCTTTTAGATCTTTGTAAAATAATTAAAGTCTTTGTGAAATTTTTATAACCTATCCGAAACCTTTGCAAAATATTCTAAATCTTAGTGAAATCTTTATGAAATGTTCGAGAAAATTATAGCAAATTGATCAAACCTTTGGAAAATCTTTGAAAACTTTGAAAAATATTTAGAATATTTTTGATAATATTTGTGAAATTATTGAAATCTATTTCAAATTTTTAGCAAATGATTGAAATCTTTGTGAAATTTTTATGAAATCTTCGGAAAATCATTGTAATTTTATAAAATCTTTGGCAAATCTTTGTAAAATATTTAGAATATTTGATTATATTTGTGAAATTATTTAAATCTTTCATAAATCATTGAAATCTTTTAAATATTTGTGAAATAATTAAAGTCTTTGTGAAATTTTTTTAATCGATCCGAAATCTTTGCAAAATATTTGGAATCTTCGTGAAATCTTTACGAAATATTCGGGAAACCATTGCAAATTTATCAATTCTTTAAAAATCTTTGCAAAATATTTAGAATATTTAATAATATTTGTGAAATTATTAAAATCTTTTTTAAATCTTTAGAAAATCATCGAAATTTTTTTAATCTATCCGAAATCTTTGCAAAATATTTTATAATATTTGTGAAGTTATTTAAATCTTTCGTAAATCGTTGAGATCTTTTTAATGTGTGCGAAATAATTGAAATCTTGGAGAAATATCACTAATCTTTGTGAAATTTTAAAAAAGTCATTTAAATCTGTTTAAAAAATTTGAAGACACTTATGAAATATTTCGTAATATTTGTAGAATTGTTGAAATCTTTCGGAAATCATTCAAGTCCTTGTGAAGATTTTTAAATTTATCAGAGATATTTGAAATCTCTAGGAAATCATTGAAATATTGATGCAATCTTTGAAATCTTCGGGAAATCATTGCAATTTTATCAAATCTTTGAAAAATCTTTGGAAATCTTTAAAAAAATATTTAGAATATTTGATAATATTTGTGAAATTAATTAAATTTTTGTAAAATCTTTCGAAAATCATTGAAATCCTTTAAACCTTTGTAAAATAATTGAACTCTTTGTGTAATCTTTCTAAATAATTTTCAGTCTTTGTGAAATCGTGAATTCTTATATCCATCCGAAAATTTTGAAATCTTTGTGTTATCTTCGAAATTTTTATGAAATGTTCGAGAAATCAATGCAAATTTATCAAATCTTTGGAAAATCTTTGAGAATCTTTGCAAAATATTTAGAATATTCCATAATATTTGTGAAATTATTTAAATATTTAGGAAACTATTCAAATCCTTTAAATATATCTAAAATCTTTGAAATCTTTGTGAAATCTTCAGGAAATCATTGCAATTTTGTCAAATCTTTGGAAGTCTTTGCAAAATATTTAAAACATTTTATAATATTTGTGAAATTATTGAAATCTTCATGAAATCGTTCAAGTCTTTGTTAAGATTTTTAAATCTATCCGAGATATTTAAAATCTCTATGAAATCAATGAAAAAAATATTTAGAATATTTAATAATATTTGTGAAATTATTGCAATATTTTTCAAGTTTTTAGCAAGTGATTGAAATCCTTTAAATCTATCCGAAATCTTTCTAAAATCCTTGAGAAATCATTGAAATAGTGAACTCTTAAAGCTATCCGAAATTATATAAATCTTTGTACAAACTTTTGGAAATCAATCAAAACTTTTAAATCTTTGTGAAATACTTGAAATTTTTGTGAAATCTTTTAAGTATATCTAAAATCTTTAGGAAATATTTTCAATCTTTTAAAATCTTTTTAAAAAATCATTGAAATATTTTTGAAACCTTCAGAAACACTTTTGAAACATTTTATAATATTTGTGAAATTATTGAAATCTTTGGAAAATCATTTAAGTCATTTTGGAGACTTTTAAATCTATCCGAGATATTTCAAATTTTTGGGAAATCATTGAAATTTTTATGTACATTTTTAATCTATCTGAAATATTTGAAATTTTTCAAATACCTGGGGAATCTTTGTAAAATATTTGTGAACATTTTAAAAATATATGTAAAATATTTGTGAAATCTTTGCGAAGTATTTGAAATCTATGAAGTCTTCGGCAAATCATTGTAATTTTTCAAGTCTTTGGAAAATCTTTTAAATCTTTGTCAAATAATTGAAGTCTTCGTAAAATCTTTTACGTTTATTAGAAATCTTAGCGAAATATTTCCAATCTTCGTGAAATCTTAAAAAAATCATTTAATCTTTTTTAAAAAATCTTCGGAAAACCATTAAAATCTTCATATAATGTTCGAAATTTATCTGAAATCTTTGCGAAATATTTAAAAATCTTTGTGAATTTTTTTTTAATCCTTGAGTAATCATTGAAATCATGAACTCTTAAATATATCCGAAATTTTTGAAATCTTTGTGCAATCTTTCAAATTTATCTGAAAATTTTGCGAAATCTTGGAACTTTTTGTGAAATCTATATGAAATCTTCGAGAAATCATTACAATTTTATCAAATCTTTGGAAAATCTTTGACAATCTTTTCAAAATATTTAGAATATTTGTGAAATCTTTGATAAGTATTTGTAATCTTTGTGAAATCTTAAAAAAAAGTCATTTAATCCTTCTGAAACACTTTTGAAATGTTTGATAAAATTTGTGAAATTATTGAAATCTCTGTAAAATCACTAAAAAATTCTTGTAAATTTTTTAAATCTATCTGAAATCTTTGCGAAATATTTGTTGAAGTCTTTGTGAAATTTTTCAAATTTTTGGAAAATCTTTGTAAAATACTTCATTGAATCTTTCTGATCTTTGGAAATATTTGTGAAATATTTTTGTTAATATTTGTGCAATTATTGACATCTTTGGGAAATCATTGAAATCTTTATGTAAGGTTTGAAATCTATCTGAAATCTTTTAGAAATATTTAAAATCTTTGGGAAATCTTTGCAAAATCTTTCCGAAATATTTCCAATCTTCGTAAAATTAAATAAAAATCACTGGAATATTTCTAAAAACCTTTGGAAATACTTTTCGAATATTTGATAGTATTTGTGAAATTATTGAAATCTTGATGCAATCTTTGAAATCTATCTGAAATATTTTCTTTTCTTGTTGCAATTTGTCAAAAAAAAATTTTAATTTAATTAAATCTTTGAAAAGTTATTGCAATCTTTGTCGAATATTTTTAATCTATTCGAAATCTTTGAGTAATAATTAAAATCTTTGTGCGATCTTTGAAATCTCTGTGAAATCTTTGGCAATATAAATTTTAAACCTGTAATTATTATCGATTATTTATTATTTATGTTCAAAATCAATGCCCCTGTCCGTCTCTAGAATTCTTCTGAGGCAACACTCACATGAGTTGTCTAGAAATAAATGTCTGGCCAAGTTTGCAAGAGAATTTGGTCAATTCTGGGTTAAGTACCTTATTAACTGTCCCGGCGGCGAGTACGAGGTAGTGCAGAGCGTGTTTGAAGTTAGTAGTCTTCCCAGATCCACTTCGTCCAAGGAAAACAAGCGAATGGTCTCGTCTTGTGGCAAGCATGCCTCTGTAGGCTGATTGTGCCATTGCGTAAATGTGTGGAGGCATGTCTTCACTTTTGCACCCTTTAAACATTTGGACGACCTGGAAAAGATTTTTCTCATCGTTCTGCTTTCAACTTAGATATCCTCTGCATTTGATTTATATCAGGGTGTCTACTCAAATTATGGGGGGGGGGGGAATTTCCTGACAATTCCAGGTACAAGTTTCAAGGTATTTAAATATTATATTTTCTTTAGAAAGCTACGACTAATTATATTACAAAATATTCTTAATCCTCAAACGGTACACTGGTGCGAATTCGCACCCGAAGTTTTTTCATTTTTTTGGCATTTACGCAAACACAGCTGCAGCAGATTATCCCCAAATATATTAAATATGTATGTTAAATATGTGTGATACATGCCAGTTTATTATATGTTCAATATGTTAAATATTTAATATTAACATTGCAAACAAACCAATTCGCACCTGTGTACCGTTTACCTATGCTGGGTTGGAGTGTACCGTTTGAGGGTTAAATATCTCATCACCATCGAAAAATTAAATAAATAAACAATACTATAAAAATAATGAATCATTTCTTGAATTTTTTCCAGATGTTCATGAATTTTAATAATGATTTACACAAATTTTGATCATTCAAATTCCTAACAATTCAAGTCGAAATATTGCAGTTAAATTTTCAACTTAAAAGGGTATATTTTCAAACAAATAGTTGACTTTTTAAATTAAAAAGATCAATTTTCAACAAAAAATAGGAAATAATTATGCATCTTCCACTAGAATAATTTAGTTTCAAATCAAAATAAATTAATTTTAAAAAAAAATTCAATAATTAAATTTTCAAATGAAAAAATTAATTTTCAACCAAAGAGATTAATTTTTAAATAAAATCTTTCAAAAAGGGTGAATATTTAACTGGATTAGTTAAATTTTCAGTTAAAAATTTAATTTCAAGAAAAAAATGCAACCAAAAACAAAATTTAAACAAAATAGTTAAGTTTTTAGAGCGAAAAAAAAAATAATTTTCAATATATAAAAACGAATTACCAACAAAAGAAAAATTTTCAGTCCAAAAGATTATTTTTCGAATAAAAGTAAAAACGTATTTTTAACAAAACTGTCAAATTTTCAATCAAAGTGATGAATTTTCAATTAAAATGACGTACTTTTAACTGAAGTATTTTAATTTTAAAACAAGAAGATTGATATTCTACCAAGAGAAAAAATTTTTTCAACAGAATACATGAATTTTGAACTAAAAACGATCAATTGTCAACCGAAAATGGATTAATCAGCTAAACAATTTAATTTTCAACCAATGAGATTAACTTTTTAATGACCTGATGAAATATTCAACTGCATTAGTTAAATTTTCAGATAAATAAAATTAATTATCGACTAAAACAAAAATACAAACAAAAAACTTTAATTTTTAGATTAAAAAAATTATTTAAAAAAAACAACGAATTTCCAACAAAAGATACAGTTTCAGTTAAAAATATTAATTATCAAAGCAAAATAAAAACAAATTTTTTTACCGAAAATATGAATTCTCAATCAAGAAGATTAATTTTATGACAAAAAGATCAAATTTTCAATAGAATATATGAATTTCCAATTGAAAAAATATATTTTTCAGCTTAAAATCTAATTCGCATGCTAATTCTAATTATTATCATTTTTTTTTAAATAGACTTTTAGAAATGAAAAAACATTGCTATTTAATTTGATATTACAATTTAGAGAAAAGTAACGGAACCCCATAGGTGAAAAATTGGCATTTGTGAGATTTTTGTGCTAATTTTATTTTATTTTTTGTGATTTTTTAATATAAATTATTTATAATACATAAAATACTAATTTCTACATGTTCACATCAATTGATTAAAGAATTTATTATTGTTTTCTATAATTTTCCACTTTTTATAAAATTTTATCAAATTTTATTAACCTAATTATTTAAATAAATTATCATTGTTTATAGCTATCTTCGCCTATATTAATGCTAGATAGTTGAATTTTCTTCTTAAATGTTTAACTTTTTGTACACTTTGAGTGAGGTAATAATTAATGCAATCTAGCAAACATAATTGTTTTTAAAAAATATTAATGTTTATAACTATCATCTCCTATATTAATGATAGATGCTTGCGTTTCCTTATTAAATTTTTTACTCCTTTCCACTTTTCACTTAGTAAGGTACTAATTAATGCAAATTAATCAACATTATTATTTAAACAATTTATCATTATTCTTTTAGAGTACTGATAGACAGTTGAAATTTTTTCTGATATCCTCAGTTTTGCTTTTACTTTTTACATCTGAACAAGTAATAAATAAAAATAAACAAGATTAATCCTTTCAACAGTATTGTATTTTTTTGAGTAAATTATTTTTACTCATTGGAAAATTAAAAAAATAATTTAAACGAAAAGGCTATCTTATAGTAGAAAAAAAAGAATAAGAAAAAAAAGAATGGAATAATGAGAAGTAGGTGGGCAGAATGGGTTTGTAAATGACTTGTAAAAGTTTTGTTTTGAATTACAACACGAAGTTTATTGCAGAGAGTAAAAGAAAAATTTGGAATTGCTTCCGGAACTGTTACCACCTGTAGTAAATATTGTTCCTGACTTTCGTCTTCAGTCAGATACCAATTTTACAAATATTTGTTTTGTTTCAGAAAAAATTTATTCACAAACAAGAAAGAGATTGTTAAAAAAATGATTCTCTCTAATCTTTAATTATTATTTGTTCGTGACTGAAAAGCCAAAGAAAAGTAAAAAACGTCAGAAAAAATCCTAATCAAAATTAACTCTTTGTTAAGCCTGTGGGATACTTTTTCCCCGCTAAAAGGGTAACAAATTCAGGATAATTTCATGAGTTCAAAATAATTCAAAATTCAAATTAATTTCAATGTTTTGGAAAAAAATTTTGAAGATCAATAAAAATAATTGATTTCTGTAAAATTGGCATGAATTGAGAGGAATTTAAAGGATAGGAGAAGAACTTGATGACATTTATAAAAATTCAAGGTGAATTGAAGAAAAATTCAAATGTACTGAAAACAATTTTAAAATATGAAAAAAAGTTTTTGAATTCAGTAAATGAACTTAGAAATATTCAAGGAAATTCAAAAGAATTTTAGAAATGCTTACGAATTCAAAAGTAAAAAATCCATTGCATTGAAAAAAACTGAGTGAATTTAGATGAAATCAAAAGAATTGAAAAGAATTCAGGGTGAATTCAAAATAAATTGCAACCTTTAAAATAATAAAATCCATTAAAATATTGAAAATTCCGTAAAATTACTAAAACTCTTGAAAATTCCTTGAAATTATTTAATCCTCATGGAAGTGCATTAGAATCTTTTTAAATGCCCTACAATTTTTCAAAGTCTTTGAAGTTCTTTCAAACTATATGAAATAAATAAAAAGATTCTGAGAATCTTTTAAAATTTCCTAAAATATTTTTGAAATCCTTTGACATATATCACTTCACGTGAATACATTTTTTGAAATCAACTAAAATATTATAAAATACCGTGAAATTCTATAATGATATTTCCTGAAATCCTCGAAAATGTATTAATATAATGAAATGTTAAAGAACTCCTTAGAATTATTTAAAATTCCCTAAAATGTTGAAAATTAAAAGCTGTTGACAATGCCTTAGGAGTATTAAAAATATCCTAAAATCGGTTGCTACTTTTGCTTGAAAAATACCAGCTGCGTAGCGGAACGGCGCACTGCGCGGGTACTCACATGCGGAGATTGCACAATATTATCCATTCCAATTGAAAATTGGTGCTAAACCGAGAGTCGGGTGTACTCGATTTTTTTCGGAGGACTTACTTTTTCAGAATAAATAGCGAGAGGAGCTACAGGATTGATGACGACCATGTTGTCTCCTGCGTATGTGTGAATTAGATTACTGGCATATCTCTGTCGCAGAGTGTGAAGGACTGAAGACTCATTCAAATAGCGTAGTTGTGATAATTCCTCCGCCTTGTCGAACTGAGGTGGGTTTGCCTGAAAGATTGATTATTATTAATCAATATTATAATTTCTTGTTCACTGAATTCGTTTCAGATCGAATTTTTATGTAAACCAGATTAAATTCAAATAACAGGTTCCAACATTTTCAGGGGAAATAGTGTGGTTTTTCAAAATAAGGGGATACATTCTGTTATATAAAACTAATGCATAACAAGTATATTTAATTCAATATGAAGTACTTAAAATTTGAAATCGAAATATAATGAATTAAAAAAAAAATAGTTAATTTTCAACCACAATATATTAATTTTCTACCAAAAGAGATGAATTTGTAACGAAGGAGTTAAGTTTTCAAGCTGAAAAAGTCGAATCTTGTTGAAAGCAGTTGACTTTTAAATTCAAAAAGATAAATGTTTGACACCAAATTTAATTTTCAACCAAGAAAAATCCTTTTTCATCAAATTGTTAAATTTTCAATAGCGACAAAATTATTTTAGACTAATCAGTTGTATTTACAACGAAATAGTTGAACTTCAAAGCAGAAGAGGAGAATTTTCAAACAAATATTTGAATTTTTAATTTATAAAGAAAAATTTCCAACAAAATGGTCGCATTTTCAAACAAAATAGATTAGATTTAAATCTAAAACAGTTCCTACGAACTTTTTTACTACAAAAGATTTATAAAGATTCGACTAAAATGATAAATTTTTATTAAATAACTGAGTTTTCAACAAAAAAGGTAAATTTTGAACAAAAAAGATTATTTTTAACAAAATATTTGAGTTTTAAATAACCGAATTGCATTTTTAACAAAATAGTTAAATTTTCAACCTAAAAAGACATATTGTCAAAAAAAAGTTAATTTTTCAAACAAATAGATGAAGTTTTAGTTTTAAAAAATCAAATTAAAAAAGACGAATTTTCAACAAAACAGTTAAATTTGTAATCCCAAAATATGAATTTCAAACCCAAAAGTTAATTTTCAACCAATTAATTAAATGTTAAACTTAAAAAGACGACGCTTCAACAAAACAATTGAACTTTGAACAAAAAAAATTAACTTTCTACAAAAAGAGAAATTTTCAACAAAATGCATGGATTTTTAACCAAACAATTAAATTCTCAACTAAAAGCAAAAACTTCTCAAGAAAAAATGGACGTTAAATTACCATTAGAAAAAATTATCTTAAAAAAAAAAACGAATTTTAAAAAAAATAATTAAATTTGTAACCAATAGAATGCAATTTTTAAAATGTAATAGTAAAATTTCGAACTAATAACTATAGATTTTCAGAAGAATGTAGATTAGTTAAATTTCAGTCAGGAAAATGAACTTTTTAACAAAAAGGACAAACTTTCAATAGAATACATGAATTTTTGACTAAAAAAGATTTAAAAAATTTAATAAAATTTGAATAGTTAAATTTTCAGTTAAAAAAAATAGTTTTTATCTAAAGAGAATAATATCCAACTAGAATAAGGGAATAATTCAAATGTATTACATAAATTTTTAGTTAGAAAAATTGACTTTCTGCACACAAAAAAAACGAATTTGTTTACGTCAATTTTCTACTAACAAAACACAACAAGAATTTTCAACTTAAAAAGCCAAAATTTTAACCAACAACTTAATAGTTAAATTTTTCGTTAAAAATATATTTATTTTCAACCATAAAACGAACAAAATTTAAAACAAAAAAGTTAAATTTTCAGTTAATAAAACTAACTTTCAACAAAAAATCAATATTTTGAAAAAAATAGTTAAATTTGTAACCAGAGATACATTTTTAATTTAAATCATGAACCTTCAACCACAAAAAGAATGTTTAACAAAGTAGTTCAAATTTCAACGAAGCAGTTGAATTTCTAAAAAAATATTATAATTTTGAAAAAAAAGGATTAATTCTTATCCAAAAATATAACAGTAGACTTTTGAATTAAAAATCATTAACCTTCAACCAAAAATAGGAATCATTTAAAAATGGGGGAAATAAGTCAATAGAGGATAGATTGTGAAGTCTGCAATTCTTCAAACTCTATAAAAACACGCAGATAATTCTTTCAGAGACCAAATTCAGAAAACAAATCCAGATAATTCTTCCAGAGAATATAATCGATGATTATAAACAGATGGTACGAGAACCAAATTAATATTGATAAAAATGAGCCAGATTTATTATAAAACATTTTGTGACCCCTAGCTTTTTAATCTGAATTTTCCCATTAGATGTAAAAGGAAATATTAAAACATGATATGAATCGAATTTTTTATTAATTTATAGAGCAGCTGCGGATAAAGGTAGAAGGTAGTAAGAAATATTTTTAGTAACTACTTTACCATTTTTGTACAGAAAATACTGTTATTAATCCAAGATTAGTGTTTTTGATTTTTAGCTCTTAATTAAAAGAAAGAGAAGTTGTTGAAACTTCAAGCATATTTAATTAATACCTTTTCGACATCTTCTTCGTCGACGAGAAGTTCCTCTCCAGAAGGTATCAAGCGGACTCTCAGCTTGCCAGTATCTAGATCTGAAGAACCACATCTTGACGCTGGAGTAAATCCTCCTCGATGTAGCAACCAAATCCTTTCGGAAGCGAGAAAAGCTTGTTCCTGGGCTAGGTGCTCTTCAGTTCGCGCCTGAAAACCAAACAAACGTCAAAGGTTAGAAACAATCCAATTAAAAAAATATAATTATCCAACAATATCAGAATTCAAACTTGACGGAATTTGTAACACCACACTCAGTATCAGTTTTGTATATCGGTCAAAATTAAAAAAAAGAGAGTCTGCAACTCTGATCAGATTAGTTTGGTTTGCCTTGTTTTTTTAGAACTTAGGGAAGGAAAGGACCTTCTTGGAATGAAAATGTCCACCGGGGCTAAAATCACAACTCCTTCGCACAACCCGGAAGGTGAAACTGACTAGGTAGGCGACGATGTATATGAGAATGACGACATTCACGAGGAACATCGTACCCACCGAGACAACTGACAAGTAAGTCGATTCGAAACGTCCGTTCGATTCGTCTCTTAGCACATATTATGAAGAGAACAGTAACCGTTTCAGAGCAAGTTCTCCTTGTGGGTACGCATGTGCTGGTGCAGCTTGGGTCAAAGTAGGTGGGTAAGGCTACTTGTACGACGTACTATGGGTATTAATCTCATGTGATTGCATTGGGAATCAAAGCACGTGGGACGACAGAGAGAGAATGAGAAAAACAACCTAATACGTGTAAATGATCGACGCATTCTTGGAGATCTCGGAAACAAATCTTTATCTCGAAAGGCCGTTATTCCAAAATAAAAATAAGGTTTGCTTCTTTAAAGGCCTGACCTTCTTCCAGTAGGTAACACATTGCTACTTCTACGAGGTCTGTCCGGCAAGTATCCGACCTTTTGCTCTAACTTTGTACCTTGTGGCGATATTATCAAAAATAGTCATTCATAATCCAAATGGAATCTCTGAGAGAGCCTCTACTAAGTTACATGGACGTGTGAATCTTTAGTCGACTAGTGTACGCAGTTGCGTAAACGCCTAACCACGTACGCCTCGAATTTAAGGATGACGGGACCACCGAATAGAGAGTGTGCATTGCATTTTACGAAAAGCTTAGCCATTCTTCTTCGGAAACCATCGCTATAATTTGGAAAGTATATAATGGTGAGTTTATGAGTGATTATCAATTCAGAGGGGTTTAGGCAATTTGAAAGAGTTCGTACTTCAGTGGAAACTGACTTTCGCTCTAGCAGGCCCGCAACAGCCAAAACACCTCTGTATATGGAAATGTGTTTAACAGTGAGAGAGATAGAGGAAGACCTTGGGATTTAAAAAACCCTTTTTCTTAAATTTTTTAGCTATGATTTGAGGATGAGCCGCGCGACTGTAAAATTTGATCCACGGCTGCTGAGTGCCGCTCATTCATCTCAGCTTATTCAGCAATTTCTGATGAAACACGGCCTTACACAACTTTGGCAGCCTCCATACAGCTTTGACCTAGCTTCCTGAGACTTCTGGATCTTTCCTAAATTGAAGTATCCTCTAATAGAAAAACGATTTAAGACTCAGAGGAAATAAAACATGATTGTGACAAAACAGTTTTTAGTTAATCCCAAATATGACTTTAAGGAGTCCTTCCGAAAGTGAAGAGATCGCTGACAAAAGGTTCTGGATTCCAAAGGGAAGTACTTTTAATAAAATATCATCGCCATTTACTTTCCGGACAGGTCTCGTATATCTTTAATCTTATTTTAGCCTCAGCGATCTATCATTTTAAAATAAATTATTCATTTTTTAAATTTTAGTTTTATCAACGTTTTCTTTATTCTTAAATTGCCCAAATTTTAAATTGATTTTTTATTTAAAGGTCTTTACTTTGGAATTCACAAATTCACAGGAAATGGCTTTTAGCGAAAATTGATAAACACCGAATAGTCTTTGTCAGGTGTCCGCCCTCGTACTCTTTTTCAAGGAGGGGAAGTGAGGGAAAATTATGGGAGGGTATGTAGGAGCACTGAGGGGATATTAAAGGAGGGCAAATAGGGGAAGTAAGGGGTGAAGTAAGAAAAGTGGTGGAAAAGAGGAGAGGGGGAGTGCGGAGATAAATTAGGGGAAGTGAAAAAATTAGGGGAGAGTATGGTAAGTGAGGGGGAATGAGGGAATGGCATGTAGGGAAAGTGAGGGAAATTATGGGAGGATAAGTAGGGGTGGCATGGGTGATGAGAGGACGCAGTGCAGGGAAATTTACAGGAAATTAGAGGAGTGGAAGCAGGAGAAATGACTTGGAAGGAAACTAGGGGAAGTTGCGTGTAATGAATGCAGGGAAATAGAGATGGTGAGGGGCCATAAAGAGAGGGGAAGTGAATGGAAGTTAGGAGCTAGGGGAAATGGTTAAAAATGACTATGAGCGTGGGAGGAGAAATTTTAGCTTTGAAAGCCAGGAAAGGTTCTAATAAAGTTAAAAAAGCTAAAATTAATAGTAAATTTAAAGCAAATGAATAAATATAATAAAAAATATTTAATATAGTGAAACTCTTCTATATCGTCGATTTTCGGGCTGACAGCGGGTGGGAACTAATTCATTGTAGCCCGCTCCGCTTTTGTTTGTTCCCACCTGAGTGCTCGCCTGAGTGACAACCGCAGACCCCGCGCAGCTCATGTTACACCTTCCTGCGTCGCGGCATCGATTCTCGGAAGGGCTATAGAAGGGAGGGCTATGGAAGGGTTTCACTGTATATAAATTTCTAAATTATTATATTAAATGAATTTATTTCATTGTATAAATTTTGAGTGATATTTTTTATTTGCTTATGCAATTTTACGATCTATTCCTAATAAATTAGGAGGAGTAATTGCTCCATTATTATCTGTAATAATTATTTCAATTATACCTTAAGATAATATAAACAAATTTCCAAGATCTATATTCTATATATTATGCATTTAATCAACTTACTTTAAATATTTGTTAATATTATAATTATATTAACATGGATTGGCATAAAACCTATTGAATACCCTTTTATAATAATTGAACAAATTTGATAGGAGAGGAGTAAGTAGGTTTATGGGTGTAGGGTAAAGTAAGGGGGGGCAGGAAGGGGGTGAACGACTTAATTAAAACCTTAATGAGACATTACATTTTTCATAAAAAATTAGGCAAATATGGTCGTAAACATTTGTTTTGCAAGCAATGAAGATATTTAGAGTTTAACCTTTGACCTCGATAAGAGAGTAAAGATTTAATCCGATTGAATTATATTTTTTCACGGATTTTCATTTTTTCAAAAAGAAAATAGAATTTTCAGGAGCACATTGCATTTTTCAAACCTAGCGATTTTTCAATCACTATAATGCGTCATATTTTTTTTCAGTGGGACTGATTTTCAAAATATAAGATATCTAAACAAATTTAAGTAACAGTTTTTGAGGATAATATTTCAATAATAACTGAATGTAAATATATTACCAGACATGTATAAATTATAACTTTTACATGTATTTGAGTAAAAATGTAAATGTTTCAGATTGTTTTTTTTTCTTCAAAATTTGTATCCGTGGTTTAAAATTATTTTAGAAGTTTTGTGTTATCAAAGTATAGAGAAAATTTTCCGGGTATTTAGAAATTGAAATTCAAATCCCAAGAGAGGAAAATTTGAAGCCCTCGAAAGAGAAATAAATTCTTGCAGCAAGCTTTCAAAATAAAACTCTATTTGGTTGGCTTTACAAAGGCCATTGGACCTGAAGCCCATTTAGTCTTGATAGCTTTCTAATTTGTAGTGCATAGGTTTGAAATTGCAAAACTTATGGCTAGTAATTTAAACTTAGAAGCTTCTTAATCTAAATTTAAGTATACCAACATTTTACAT
>NC_046659.1:121519706-121537151 GCF_010883055.1 Belonocnema kinseyi | reverse complement strand
GAAAAAATGACAGGCTTGGGTACTTGAAAAGTTTTAATTGCTTTTTAATTTAGATGAATTCAAAATTAATGAACTAAAAGTTCCAAAATTCGAAGACTGCTTAATACATTTAGGGGATAAAAATTAGTTTTAATAACTTGAAGTACTTAAGGCTCTTAAAACGACTTGAAACTAGACAGGGTGACTGCAGGCCGGCATAGACAATAGCAAGCGTGTTGAATTTTTAGAGGCGCAAAAATTCTAAATTTTCAATTACAAAAAAAAAACAAGAACATGTTTCGAAAAAATCGCTATGTTCCGGGCGACATAATTGCCTTAAGACTATGCGGTGAAAATATAACATGATACAACATTCTTGTAGACGTATTAAGGATCTAGCGAAAACCCGAGTCATTTTAAATGCCTTAAGATTCTTAACAATTAAATATATTCAAAATAAAAACTGGATGTTAAACGAAGCTTGAAAATACTCAAACTTCACGATTCATCAAATTTACTCATCATGTAAATTAAAAAATTCAATTCATTGTTTAATTGGTCAATTGCTAAATTGGCTAATTAACCACGTTGCTCCCAGATGCAACCACGTAACTCGAGACATTACAAAAATGAAATCGCATATTTATGTTCGCCATGTGAATGGCTTGAATCATCCTGGGAATTGAGACACTCGAAGTCACTTGACCGAGCTTGAACTCCCGCTTGTACAAATATCTTCATATTGGGTTCTGGTTTTATTTTTTGAATACAAACAGTTTCAAGAACTATCTTAGGCTATTTTAAACACTTTTCCCGTCACCAGTTAAAACTTTTTATTCGATTTAATTAAGAAATAAAGGATTTTAATAAAATTAATGTACAGGTTGCCTTGCACAGGTTGCCTTGTACAGTTTAAATTGCATTCGATACGAAATCTTTAAGATTTAAAGTCAAAATATATTGCATTTTCAACAAAATAGAAGAATTTTCAACAAAAAAAGATTAATTTCCTACCAAAAGAGATGACTTTTCAACCAAATAATCGAATTTTCTATACATCAGTAGAATTTTTGAACAAAATAGTCGAATTTGTAACGAAATCATTAAATTTTCAACAGAATGATTGAATTTCTATTCACAGTTCGATTTTTGACCTACAAAGATGAATTTTCAATCAACAAAAAAATTTAAATATCAACCAAACAGATAAATTATGAATCTTCAATATTAAAATATGTATTTTTAGCCAAAAAGTTCAACTTTCAACCAAGTTGTAAAATTTTCAATGAAAAGGGAATAATTCTAAAAAATATATAATATTTGATATTTCAAACAAAAAAACCTTTTATTTTTATTCAGAAGAAGTGAATTTAACCAAAAAATAAATTCTTAATAAAAAATGTGACAGTTAATACTTCAACAGAAAAAAATTAATTTAAAATTTAAAAAAAAATTAAATTAACCAAAAAAGACGAACTTTTAACAAAATATTGGAATACTTATTTAACACAGATTAATTTTCAATTAAACAGTTATATTCGATCCAAAGAAGATCAAAGTTCTAACAAAAGAGATAATTTTTAAACCAAAAACACGAATTTTCAACAAACGAGTTAAAATTTCAAAATTGAGAGATTTTTTGGTCAAGAGAGAAAAAGAATTCAACCAAATTGTTGAATTTTCGTTTAAAGACGATCAATTTTTTAACCAATAATGGAATACTTAAATTGTCAGTTCAAAAAATTGGCTTTTAACCTTAATAAACCAAAGAGATGGATCTTTAACTAAAAAATTTAATTTTTAACAATTTGGTTCACATTCCCACCGAACAGTTTAATTTTTAATCAAGAAGATTAATTTTCTACCAAAAATGACGAATTTTTAACAAAATATATCAATTTTCAACGAAAATTAATTAATTATTATTTTAAAAAATAGAGTAGTTAAATTTTCAGTTTAAACAAGTAATTTTCAAACAAAAAAAAAACAATTTTTAATAAAATAGTTAAGTCTTCATTAAAAAAGTAGAGTTTTTAATCAAAATAGTTGAATTTTTAACCAAAAATATATTAGTAACCACTTAGTTTCATTTTGGTAATTATTTTTTAAAAAATTTATTCATATATATATTTTCCAAATATGATGTAAACATCTTTTTGTAGGTTTCAAAATAGAGCCAGGGTGTTTGAAAGTATGTATCAAAAATGAACGCCAAAAAAAAATCTTTTTTTTCATCATCTAGTGCTAGTCAGTCTTTTCGGGACCTAATTGGGCGCTGGCTAGCCCTTCAGGAATAAAAAAATTTCAAGTGTCCCACGTGGGTGGAAATTTAAGTCGGGTGCTGACCATTATACGGCTGGAGAGCCCGGCTTTAAGCCAGGAGATGGCCGGGGAGACAGATTTTAAGTCGGGCTTTGGCCGGGGATTCTGGTCGGAATCCGGCCAGCATCGTCACGCTGCGCTGGCCAGCGTCTGGCCATGAAGCATGGCCGGGAGCTGGCCGGGGAACCCGACCGTGGCCCGGACGGGATCATTTGACGTTTTACTAGATCTAAATTATTCGGGTTCAATTGTATGAAGAGCATCTGTCACTGAATTAGAGGATCAATTTGATTATTTTTTACTGCAGAATTAGAGCATATTAATATATGAAATTCCACATACCCAGTACACAGACAACATTAACTATTTTCACGTAGTCGTTAAGACACAAAAAAAATATTTAAAAAATAAATATTAAATGATTGCGAGTATTTTGACTTTAAATATTAATAGTCCTGTTTAGAGTAAATACATATATTACATTTTTAAACATCATATTGCAATTAAAATTTCTAATGCTACGGGGTATCGAACCTACATATCTATACCTAAATCTAACGCCTAGCATTCGGGAGTGCTAACCACTGCGCTAAACCGACAAGTTGAAACTCGTTGAAAACTCCATCCTCATAAGCTACAGTTCAGAAAAGTAAGTACCAAATTTTAAGTTCTCTTTTTCTAATTATTTATTATTATGCGACTTTATGTAAATATAAAATGCATGACCTTTTAACAGGAATATCAATAAAATACTTTTAAATAAATAATTTAAATCCATTAAAATTTTTCTTCGCGTGATATTTTGTTTTTTTCCCGTTGTAGACTATTTTAGAACGTTTAAGAATGATATAAATGTAAGTTTTTTTCTGAACATTTGCAACTTTCCATAAATATGGATCTTATAATTTCTCTCTTAAAAAAATGTGAATCATATATTTTTCAGAAATTTTGAAATTTGCATAAGGTAATTTTAAAATCGCGCCAAAAAAATCTTTGTTTCGAGGCTCTTGTCATTTGCTTTTTATATTTTATATTAGGTATTATATTATTTAAAATTTATTATTAATTGTTACAAAAGTTCTAACAATTGTAAATTTAATGTCTGTATGTTTTTTGCCGTCATTCATTTATAGTTTCATCATAATCTCTATTTGAAAATGTTGACTATACATTTATCACCATTCGAGATTTGCATACACGCCCATTTCTTAATGAAATCAGAAAGAGTAATTAAGTTATAAACAAAGTTTGACAATTTTATTATTGCCAATTAGCGTCCGGCCAGCTACCGTCTGAGCATTCGATCATAAGATTTGTCCGATCAGAGCCCAGTCAGCCCCCGACTGGGGTTTTGACATAAATTTTGCCTAGCGAGTCTTCGACCAGCGCACGGCTATAGGCTCTTAGAAAACCAACATAACCCGGCCAATCCTCGACCAGAAACCTTGTTGTACTAGGGCTAATCCGGGCTATTTCCACACGGACAGTCAAATATTTTTTAGGCATTCTTAAAACTAGCCATCAAAAATGAAAAATGAACTCTAAAGAGAATGAAATTTTTTCCTCATCATCTAATCAGTATTTTCGGTCTCTTCTCTGCTTCCGATTGCCTAACCTAACAAGGAGCAACAATTTTTCTGACTTTTGAATCCAAATATTTATCCGCAAATTTTCAAAAATATCGAGGATGTTTATTAGTATAAAAAATTAAAAATGTATATTAAAAACAAATCATTTTTTCTCACCATCCTGGTTTATACTAGTCCCGACTAATTCCCCGATAACTTTCTACATAGGTATCACTTTATAGTCGCAATAGCAGCATACTTGGTTGTAAATATATCAAGTTTCGTAATAAATTTTAAGCATGATATGTAAATTGCAATAAATGTAGTGTCTATTTATTAAGGCCGTGATTAGTCTTTCAGCTTTTTAGGACGAATATTGAAAATCTTGCAGAAAGATTTATTGAAGGACTGAGGCAAGTTTGCTTAAACTTTAAACTCTCAGGTGTGCGAATATAGCAGAGGTCTTATCGCAAAAAGGCAGCAATTACTGATGGAATGTTCCTACACCTCTAGGCCTAATGAAAAGCAGTAAAGTTATAACGCTTTTAACCGACAGCTAATAATTAGCTAATTAACTATGCACATGTTGTCTTGACAAGCATACCCCTCTTGTCCTATAAAATGTAACTTGTCATTTTTGTAATCGTACTTAAGTACCTGCTAGAAGCTACAATCAAGTCAAACCTCATTTGTGTGCAACCTTTTCACACCGCTATATTTTTATAGATTTTTTATTTTTATTTAAGGCTTACGTATGTAATTTGAAATTTGATTTTAAAAGTGGGTTATTATCAAAAAATATTATTTTGTGGGCATAGGCCGGAAGTTTTAATCAGAGAAAAAAAGACCAGTCATTTTAGGTAATTTTAAGTTAGAAATTTAAAAAATTGAACAATTGAATTGTTTCAATAAACTGAAAACTTCTTAAATTACAAGTTACATTATTTTAATTTGAAATATTTCGAAAATCCCTAAAGAGTTTCAAAATTTGATTTCAAAATCTTGAAAAATGTACATGCTGTTTTACCTGTTTTCGAATTTTAAAGTGCTTTTGAAAATTTTTCAGAACTTTTAAATATCTTTAAAAATTATTCGAATTTTTCCGAAAATTGTTCCTAAAACTTTTTTTTTAAATCCTCAAAAAAAAAAATAAATGGCTTAAAATATTCCAGATTTATTTTTGACAATTTCGGAAATCTTTTTAAATCTTTTTAAACATTATCTAAAAATTATTTTGTGTACATAAAAAATCTTAATTTCTCTAGGAATCTTAAGAAAATGAATTTTTTATTATTTTGAAGCCTTTCACAATTCTTAAAAAGCTTCTGGATTTTTTGTTCGAAATCTGAAAAAATCTATATTGTATTTTAAATTATGCCTTGGGCTATTTTCACCGAAATTTGATTACGAATAGCTGTATTTTATCGGTATACATAGATTTTTATTTTTTTTTCTAGAAATAATAGGTGCTCAATATTCATTTGCACATGAAAATTCAACAATTTGACTTCAAAATTAAAATTCTTTAAGGGCACGTGACACACTCAGATCCCTATATAACGGACCTCACTTTAATTTAATTTCTTTAAAAATAATTTCTAACGAAATTTCTACTCAAATAAAGTGCACAAAGGTAGTTTATGGTCTTCTGATACATTTTCCAAAGTTTCAGTCCGATATTTTCTTAACAAAAGAAGTTCTTTAGTTCGAAGAAAATTTAGAAAATTCAGTAAATTGAAAAGAAGAGGTCGGTAATATAGGTATTTGAGTGTGTCACATGCCCTTAAATAGAACAATTAAAATTATTTTTGGTTGAAGATTCATATTTTTATTTAAAAATTAATGTTTGTTAAAGCTTAACTATTTTGTTGAAAATTGATATTTTTATTAAAAAATTCAAATCTATGTGGAAAATGGAACTACTTTGCTGAAAATTAATTTTATTGAATGAAGTTTTATGTCTATTAGCAAAACAGGCACACGAAAAAAAGAAAGTATTATCTACCAGAAGAGACAAACATTTCTATACGGTTTTAGGGTCGCTGAATCCGAATAGGCGGTTCTTTTGACTCGGCCAGGTCGCATTTCATTCCTGGCCTCATAAAATGAAAAAAGTGTGGATTCGATTTTAGCGACCCCAAAAACGTGTAGAGATCTTTGTTTCGTCTGGTGGACAAGACTTTATTTATTTCGTAAGCTTTTGAGATTTACATATTGTGTTGGAAATTCGTTTTTTCATGCTTAAAATAAAGTTTTTAAATAAGAATATAACTTCACATTTTTTTAATTTGTATTTTTGAGTTAAAAATTTTATTTTTTGATAGAAAAAAAATTTTCGTGATTCGAAATATTTTATTTTTTAGTAAAAATGTACGATTTTAGTTAAAAATGTTTTTTTTTTCAAAAAATGCATAGTTTCTGGTTGAAAATTCAATTTTTTTATAGAATTTTTTTTCATGATTGAAAAAATCTTCATTTGTTGAAAATTTCTATTTTGGCTTTAAAATTCATTTTTTTAAATCAAATTTAATCTTTTTTAGTTGAAATATCAACTTTTAATCTTTTTTGTTGTCAACGGATCTTTTATGGTAGAATTATTATTTTTTTAAATAAATAAATGAATTTGAAAAGTTTACATTTATATCTAAAATATTTTTTTATTCCGCTTATAAAAGATTCTATGTTAAAAATATTACAAAATATAATTTTTAATATTTTCTATATTAGTTATTAATTAATGAATAATCATTTAAGAATAATTACAAGAAACTAATTTTTATCTTTTATTATGACAATCTAATTATAAATATATGTACTTATAACGCAGTTAATGCAAACTTCACGCAATATTATAATAAATCATTTTTGCAATGGTTTTTTGTAATAACTCTTCACAATAAATCAATAATTAATCGCTTATACCGAAGAAACTAAAAATCTTATATCTAAATTAGTTGTTCAAAATCTTAAAAATATACATTTTGTTTAAAATTTCTTGAAATTTTAAAAAGTTTCAAATTATTTTTGAATCTTTTCAAAACTTCAAAATATCTCTTATAGATTCATTTCGAAAGTTTTGTAACCTTGCGAAGCTGACGAATTTACGGTAAAACATTTCATATTCTTATTTGAAATCTTAGCAAATTATATTAAATGTTTTCAATCTTGAGAAACTTTTGTTATTCTCTTGTAAGTTTTTACAATCCTTCAAACGGTTCTAAATATTTTTTCGAAATCTTAAAAAATCCACAGTTAGGTTTAAATGTTTTGAATTAGTTGTCAACTTTAAATTAAATTATGAATCTTTTTAAAACTTCAAAATATCTTTCTAAGGATTCAACTTTTTCCAGATTAAACAACAAAATCTTCAAAATTTCATTTTGAATGATTCGGATTTTTTTTTATTTTGAAGTCTATACATAATTGGAAAAAACCTTAACATCTTCCGGACTTTTTTTGTTGAGAATTTTGGAAATATTTTGAAATGATTTTAAATTTTCAAAAATCTAGATTTTGTTTGTAATGTTTTCAAATTGTCTCAAGATTTCAGATATTTTCTAATCTTTTCAACATTTTTAAATATCTTCTGAAATAATACAGTTCTCATAACAGATTTTAAGGTCCTGAAAAACTACAAAAATGATATTAAAATCTTCCAGATTCTATTTCGACATACTTTTAAATCTTAAAAATTTAGAATTAACCCTTTAAAACAAAACCTTCATTACAAATTTTTTCAGAAATATTATTTTCAGTTTAAAAATTATAGCGTTGTAGAAAAATGTTAAGATCCTAATTAATTTCCATTATTAAAAATTAATTTATAACTAAAATGTTCTCTTTTATGAATAATGATTAAAAACATTTAGAAACAAATTTGATTATGAAACTAAGTTAATTATTTTGACTTACAAAATTGATGCTGCAGAAAACTCGTAATCTTTAATGATAGATAAACAAACTGAAAACAGACACTAAACAAAAATGCAATCACATTTTCCAAAACTTTAAATATAATTCGCGGCTTGAATACATTTCGAATACAGGTTGATACATTGGTGATCTTTAATTTATAACAATTTTGTTTCTATAAATTAAGAAACCATTGGTGTCAAACTTCAGACAATCGCGATAAATACATTTTCAAACCTATCTTAATAGTGCAGAAATTCAGATTGCTCATGCAAAGAAACAATTTTTATAAAACATCAATATTTTTTGTAACATGGTGCTTTCACATCGAATCAGTTTTCAAAATTAAAACAACACGTTCTGTAAGATCGTTAATTTTTTTTTTCGTGTACCCGTTATTTATTTGAACTCTGCCCTTTATAATCAATAACATATTTTACAACTTTTAGTGCTTATTTTTCGTCGTTATTCTCTAATTTTGCGTTCATTAGTAACTGAAGTGATCCACCGAGCGTTATACACATAATGTTCTGAATTATGACACGGCGCACGTGCGAGCATTCATGTTACTTTCAAATCCCAAATAAAAGAGGCATTGGATAAGATGAAATTTATGTAACATAACGATTCATGAGTTCATTCATTATGTACCTAGTTCTGTGGCTATTCGTTAATCATGGAACTAATATTAAGTGCAATCAGGTAAATTGACTCTAAGCGTGTTTTTCCACGAGCGATTATTATTGTCTTGACCTTATTTATACTCGTACACGCAAATACTATAATTACATAGTAATATTTATGTGTACTTAAGAAACTTAAACGCACCCAATCTTTTTTTATGCCACATAAAATGCACTTGGAAACGGGCTAAGCGATAAACATTATTTTCTTAAATATGTGCAAGAAAACCTTTTATTAATCATTTTTATTCGCTATATTTTGAGATTTATTTCCGTGTTACCTTTTTATTATGCATTGTCTGCAAGAGGTCCATAAATCTTTAACTACCACACTTTCTTATTGATGAGGATACTATGAAAGAATTTAGTGCTAATTTATGCGGCAAAAAGTAAATTGTAATTTTTTCCAAAAATGTGTAGTAGTGCTAGCTTCCCATTAAGCTATAACACCCACCCCTAAAACAGAAATTAACGCTCATATCACATAATAATAATGTTTTTATGGAAGATATTTTCATGCTTTTATGAAACATAATGTTTTGATGAAAGATGTTTTTTATACTTCTATCAAACATCATTTTTTCATTAAATACAACACATTTTCATCAAAGTCACCGAATCGAATTCCAAAAATGTAAATGTTTCAATCCCGCAGGTTAATGTTTGACTTGAATTTGAGAATCATTTTTTAATGTGAGTTTTAGTAGTTCACAAATAATTTTTTTGCTTTTTCAGAAAATTTCAAAATGTTGAGCATAGTATAGATCGAAAGCACACAATTGACACTAAATTCCTAGGTAAAGAAGAATTTGATATGAGCGTTAGCTTCCGTTTTTAGGGTTGTAGGATTTGTACCTTAATAATAAGCAGTTAACAGGTTTAGACCGCGGAGCTTTGATGTAGATACCAAAACTCGATTTTTGAAATTCCATTTAAGAAAAAATTCAAGAGTTTTTCCGTTACGCATGCGGCATATTAACTTCATATCAAAAATTTTCCAGAAACAACAAAAAAATCAATTTTGAAAAAAATGCCAGTTAACAGTTTTCGACCGCGGACCCTTCATTTTATTTCAATCAAATCAATGTACCTCAGTCAATTGAACCTTAATGATAATAAAAATACCCAGGTAAAAAGTTATGCACTGGAAGTTTTTTCCTTTCAAATCAATGATTAGCTCTAGCTAAAATAAATCTAGTTGTAATGACAAGTATTCCTTATTAATAAAATTATAGGTATAGAGTTTATTTAACTATACCAGCCTAGTACCACCTAGCAAATTAAACCAAGTTTCATTAACATTGCAACTCTAGTTAATAATTATGAATATCTCGAGTATGTTTACTCTCGTAAACACATTCCACGATCGGGCTATGCTCACATCATTTGTAAATATTTTCAATGGTAGTGGAGTAGATTCATGATCATAAGTATAATAGGCTCTTTCATTAACAATTTCAAGTGAATTTAGTGTTCGAAGTTTGACGAAGAAACGCAACTGTTCACATTTTCTAACACCTAACCCTCTTTTGTTCTTCGAGTCCCTTGATAATTTTCGAAATTCGGAAAATCTTCATTCATACAGAATAATATGAAATAAATATGCCGCACTTCAGGATTATTAACAACGATGCGTTGAAATTTCCTTGAAAAAATTTCCTGTTAATTTAAGGTTAAGAGAATTTAAATTTATCACATCCATTTACGACAAACTTCATCTAATCTTGCAGCCAAATAATTCTGTTTGAATAAAGAAGATGTTCAGTTTTTTGCGAGACAACTATTTCTCTGAGTGATATGATTCCTAACTATTAAAACTATTTTGCTTTATCAAAGCACATAAATCTTTTAGTTAAAGCGATGTTTCCTCGTTAATTTTACTAAGGTAAATCTTGTCATTCTAAATAGGGTTGCAAAATTAGAGCCTGTCCTAACTAAGCAAAATAATTAATTCCTTGTATATTGGTACAAAGAACTTTTTTCTGTGTACACAGTATGAAATATTATGAATAATTTTCATTTGTTTTATACAAAAAAATGTATAAAACAAATGAAAATAATACACAATTCCCACTATATTCAACTTTTTCGCCTGCGTATAAATAACATACTCGATAAAGTACCGGAGAAGGCATTGAATTTATTGGATTTATGGCGAGCTAAGGGATATAATTTATTCGAATAGGTAGCTGGATTGAATGAAAGCCAGAAATTAATACACTTTTTTAGATAAATGGCTACTTACGGAGATTGTAAGTTACAAAATGATAGGTTGGGTAAAACGGAGTCAATATAGTGCTGACATGTGGCACACAAGATGTCAAAGTTGTCATTAGCCTGCCATAATGATATCTCCAGGTGGCACGAGTTTTTCATTTACTACGTTTACAAAAGCCCACCCGAGTTGCGAATCGAGTCATTCATTTTCTTGCATCCGTAACTCGCGACCAGGGGAAATTTATTCGCGGAATGAAGTCCATTCGTTCAACTATCCCAGTAATTTACCATCTCTCTAAGCTAATTATTTCCTACACCGTTTGTCCTGTTTATAAACTAGATTTCATCATTTCATCGAATTGCTACACTCCATTAAAAATGCACAAGAATTCCATGAATAATTGTTTTATTTATCCTCGACAGATAATTCGCAAATATAAATTTAAAACTTTTAAAGTCTTTACAGGAAGGCCCTTTACATATTTTTTAATTGATAAAATATAGCAAAAATTAAGGAAGTTTGAAACTTGAAGATAGCCGAGTGAACACTCAAACTTCAACAACAAAATATATTCTGGACTATTTCCCGGTTTTTCTAATTAAGAATTACATTTTTCCCGCTTGAATTTTAAGCGCTTACAATAATAGTTGCTTTATTACATAAATTTTGAAAAGAACTAAACATATTAGAAGTTAAAGGTAAAACATATTATGTAAATTATTGAAAAATTTATTGAATTATTGAAAATTGGTTTTAGACTTTACTGTCTAAAATTCTCTCAAAAGAGGGGAAATAGGGTGAATTTTAAAGAAAATAAGGAATTCGATTTTTTGAAAAATAACATTAGTGTAGGTACCATATTTTTAAGTTTTCAAACAGAAATACATTGCATTTTCTACAAAATAGTAAAATTTTAAAAGAATTTACAACCACTCAGAGAAAAAGTTGCGTTAAAAAAATGCATCGTCCTCTTGCCTGTTTTGTATTGAACGACGTTAATATATTTTTTACACATATGTAATTATTTGGCTGTAAGATTAGGTGAAGCTAGTCGCATAAAAAAATATTTTTCTGAAAAAAGATTGCTGTTGAGACAAATTAAAATCCTCTCAACCTTAAATTTAAAAGGAAATTTTTATTTGCGTCAAGAAACATCCTTTTATCACAGGAGGACATTTCTCTGATTAACCAAATAGTTCAACTTTCAACTGAAAAAATTAATTTTCAACAAAAAAGTTGAACTTTCAATCGAATAGTTAAAGTGACAACCTACAAAAATGAATATTCAACCTAATTATATATTTTAAAAAAAAGTATATAGTTCAAACAAAATAAGGTGAATAATTGAATCCCCAATCAAAACAAGCGAAAAGTATGAACGTTCTACCATAAAAGATTAATTTTCTATTACAAAAAAACACGAATGTTTACCAAAACAGTTGAATTTTCGACTAAAACGACGACTTAAACAAAAAAATTTAGTTTTTAACAAAGTAATTAAATTTTCAACCAATAGTAGAATTTTTAAGCCAAAGAGATGAATCCTGAAAAAATATGACATTTCACAATAGACGCTTTAATCAAAAGAATTAACTTCAATCATGCAAGGTGAATTTTAGCCAAGAACGATAACTTATCGACCAAAAGACGAATTTTTAATGCAAAAGGACGAATTTCCTATTGAAAAAAGACTAATTTTTAACAAAACAGTAGAATTTCTCACTAAAAATATAAATTTTCAATTAAACAGTTTTATTTAAAAAAAAAGAATTAAATTTTCAACTTTAAAATCTGAAATCTAAAATTATCTTCGCTATTTGAACGAAGATGGTTCGTATTTCGGGACAATATTTATTGCAAAAGTAAAAACAAATCTGAAATGGGGTCTCAAAAAAATTCCCGGTTTTTATCCAGTGCTCAAAATTCCAGGCTAATATACCCGGTTTTCCCGCGGACAGTGGCCCCCCTAAATAGAAAATCTGCAAATTTGTATAAAAAAATTTCGTGGCTTCTATATGGGGAGAACTGTGGAAAAAATATCAAAATTCACGCAATTTAAAAAATGTAGCAAAAAGTAGGATATTCTGATGCCTGAAGATGGGAAGTAAACTTGCACGAAAAAAAATAATCGCTTCAATTTTAAGTGACTATTCTATGACTCCTGGATAGAGAGATAAGTCTGATGAAATTACAGCAAAATTTATTAAGTAGTAGAAGAAAAAATCAATTAATTTTTCGAAACAGAGTCGATGGGAAAAATTTGATAATTCTCATGAAAATGTATTACAAAAACCAAGCTATTCTTCCTGATGAATAATAATCATTTCTCTAGATTTTAAGTGATAGTCAAATAATTTTGAAGAAAAAGGATTCAAGAAAATAGTTGAAAAAAAAAATTATATTGAAAAGTTCAGATTTTACTTGATGTTAAGCGACTTTTTATATGATTTGTGAAAAAGAATTTAAAAAATGAGTAAACGAATAATTGAGAATTTGGGCTTATGGGATTCTGCCAACAGTCACTGAAAGCTATACATGCGCAGTAAACGTTCTCCGTAGCACCGCGCACGCTGCACGTTTTGCCCGTTATGCGCCTGTTGCGTTCATACCTAGTTTTATTGCTTGTGATTTTATTTTATTCTTGGGTATTTATTAGATCAGGAGTTTCCTTTAATCAGGAAATAACAGGGGATTTATTTTCTGATCGAAATTTTTTAAAATATTTTATATTTTAAATATAAAACGTTATTCCCCTCCAAAAAAATGGTTTAGGTCCTCGTAGAGTTCTGGTTGCCTTAATTTCACCGAATAAAAAAAATTTTAACAAGTAATTTTGGTTACAAAAGCTAAAAGATCACCTTTTGCAATCCTTAAATAATATGTAGCAACTTTTCAAATGATTTTTAGGACTCATTGGTGGAACTTAGAATTCGGACTGCTTGTCTGAGAAAATATAAAGCCTTCTAAACTTTAATTGTCACTGGATTTTTAATCAAAACTTTCTTTTCCGTATAATTGAAATTTTAGAGAAGTTCTTAATGAATGATGAAGCATAACACTTGTATTGAAGTCGAACATCTGGTTCCTTATCGCCACTTTAAATCATACATTGATAGGATTAAACGCCTTCATTCTATTAGTTAAATATGCATAAATAAACAGACACACTACACGCCTACAAAGGAATATTATCCGCAAGATGTTTGTTGACTCATAAATCGCGAATCAACGAGGCATGCAGGCAATGCCCGCAAATCGAATAACCCACTGCGATCTGAATCAAATGACAATACATCAAATAAATTCTTCGACACTACAATTATAATTATAAACATGGCCTTGTGCCCAAAAGCGATAATAATTTTTTCCGACTAGTCTTCGAACGACCTTGTGCTTTTCTCCTCCACTCTCTCCAATTCACTTCCATATGCAAAGTTATATCATATTTTGTAATTCAACTGTTACCTCACATCTTCTTCATTCATTTTATTTATTTATTTTTAACTTATAGATTCTTAAAGTATTCTATTTTTCGCTAATTGCAGAACTTCAAAATAGTGTCAATAGTAGCATAAATTAAAAATAAATAGTAGAAAAATAGTGTCATGAAATTTTTCAAATATTACATAGAGTGGGTTTAACTATTTTCGTAATCCGGAATATACGAGTACAATATATGACTCCCATAAAATCGCGTGAAATCTTTCCGAATATTTTGAAATACCCTCAAATCATAGAGATCCTTTGGAATAATTTGAGAACCCCTGAAATCCTTCAAGATACTTATAATCGTTGCACTTGATATTCAAAGATGCCCGAGAAAATTGTATATCTATTCCGGCAAATCCTAGTGTTCTACCGCTAAGATAAAAAAATAGAAAAGAGCTTTAAAAAAATCCCTAACTTCCAGATTTAAAATTGTATTGCTTGGAATTTTTCCATATGATGTCTAAAGATGCCCAAACAATTTTATTTTCCCATCTCTTCCGAAACACTCCCGTGTGTTACCCACGTTTTCTAAATTCGAAAAAAACCGCGACTTTCTAACTATTCTAAGAGAAAATGACTAGAAACATTAAAAATTTTTTTTAAACAATTTACATAAACATCAAGTTATCAGTAAAAAATAGTATTGTATATACTATAAACAATTTGTATTTTAAAAACCGCGACAAAATAATTAGCGCCAAAAACTCGCAAAACCCAATTTTTGCCTTACGGATTTTTATATTGACGATTCTTAATCAAATTTACAAAAACGTCTTTTCTTCTTATGGAAAATGCGTCTTGTTCTTCACGGGGCTTAGCGGAACCTCTAAATATTATTTTAAAAACTCATGTTTTGTGTGGATTTAAACAAATTTCCGGACAATATGCATGAAAATTCGAAGAAGAAAAAATTGGTATGACCCTAGTGTATACCAATCGACTGTTGGGGCCGCCCAATATAATACTGAAATAACGATCAATGTTGTGGAAATATAACTGAAAGATCTTCGAAATATAATTTATAATATACATTCCAATACACTTAAGTTATAAATTGCGAACCTATCTTCGGTAGAGAAGGAAAAGGAGAAAAAAACATTTTCGCACATGCGAGGGTCCATTTTTGTTTAGTACATATACAGATGATTAATGGCGTCTACATTTCACTAGAGATTTAATTATAAAGCCGCGCGATTCGTCAACGATAGCTAGGTTTAAGATTCTACGTTATATAAATTTCGTCTTTATTGCTAATTTCACCTACGCATTATTTCTTTTTTTTTTATTCTGAAATATCGCATGCTGCGGTTTACAGCTCTTTCCTTTCTATTACGTAATTTATATCTGTATCCTTAAACGTTGTAATCATTAAAAAAGTTGAGTTTTTTCAACTCAAAACATAAATTCTCAACAAAAAAAATACATTTCCAATTAAAAATAAAATAGTTCAACTTTCAGTAGAAAAAATAAATGAATAAAATGGTTAAATTTTTAACATTGGAAATAATTTTTAACTAGAAACAGAATAGTAAAAGATTTAGTAAAAAAAATTCAAGTAAACAAATGAGTTTTCAACCAAGCAGATTAAATTTCTATCAAAAAAAGATAAATTTTCCACAAAAAAAGTAATAATAATAAATATAGTAATCAATTCTTCAGTTAAAATAGTGAATTTTTAATTAAAATTGTACATTTTCAACAAAAAAAAAAAAAATATATTTTCAACCAAGTATTTGTATTTTCAATTCAAAATATGAATTTACCATAAAAAGACGAATTAAAAAAAATCATGAATTTTCAAAAAAATTGATAAACTTTCAACCTAAATAATCAATTTTCGACAAAAAATAGAAGAGTTAAATTCTTCAGTCAAACAAGTTAATTTTTTAACTAAAATGATATATTTTCAACAACAGAAAATTAATTTTTATACAAATATTTTAATGTTCGGCCAAAATACCCAAAAAAGACTAGGAATATTTTTAAAAGGTTATTTAGATATTTATATTATCAAGGTCGAATGTCATACACTGCTAAATTAGTGACTTTTGAGATTATGGACGTCCGACTTCATTTGTTTCTCTCAAACTGCATGAAAATTAATTCCATTCCTAAAATTGTACGTGAACTTCCTATGCATTCATATTACTTGAAAACATTACTTTATACAAAATATATAAATTTCCGGATTAGTAACATTATAGATGAAACGCTTTTAATATCTTCTCGAAAATAACCTCACTTTTAAAATCTCATTCCACGTGCCCCATGTGCGTTAGTGAAACAAAAGACATTACAAAAAAATATTAAAAAGATTCAAAAATATTTATAATTGAAGTTCATTTATGAATGCAATTGTGTGTGTGTGGGGGGGGGGGGTGTAATAGTTATAAATTTGAGCATTGTTTTTTAAAACATAATGTGTTTCACCGCAATGCAAACTCTTTAATGATAAATTCAAGGAACACAAACTGTTGTGTTTGTGAAACACAAAGTCTGAAAAATATTATTAAAAAAAACATTTTAAATTTTACTAATTATAGAAATAAAAAATTAAAAGGTCCATATCTGGGCCAGCTCGGGCCCCCATTTTGGATGCCCAGATCTGGGCCCGACCAGCGCCCCACCAATATTTTTGCACGGGTTAACGACAAATTCCCTGATTTTCTGGAATTCCCTGACCTACTGCAACCCAGTATAATATTACTTGAAACTTTTTCTGTTTATACAGATTAAAATTTCCAGTTTTAACTAAAAACATGCAATATTTAAATGAATCAATAATGCTTGAACTGGTACCGTCCAAAGAAACCCACACACACACAAAGGATAAGTGCAATGAAGATATATATCTGATCGTCAGTGAATATTTGGAGGGCACTTCAGGACTATAATTACCAAGAAAAACCAGTTTTTGCTACTAAAGAATAAAAAGCTGTCGATGTAGGACAGGCAGGAACAATAAATAAGCCATACGTGACGACACGTCAATCATTTCAAGGAATCAGAAATCCAAGAACATGAATCAAGCAGATCGCTATTTTGCTTCAAGCTACTAATTTAATTGGTACGTTTTAAAATATAGGTTATTATTAAAATTAAGTAACGTAAGCAGCATTCATGTGACATGATACTAACTATTAATCATTAGCAATCGGCAACACTTGATTAGAAAATTGTAAAGCACGATTCAAGATTGGAATAGCAAGTCTCATATGTCAGCGGACTTGCAAACAAAATTAGAAATTATATTCAAGTTTCATTCATTTTGATT
>NC_046659.1:121476058-121519606 GCF_010883055.1 Belonocnema kinseyi | reverse complement strand
ATTAATGCAAAAAAAACTAAAATTTAAGAAGGCTTATTCTGTCATGGTCCTTCTACTTCATAGATTTTGTGCTTTTTTTTTAGAGGCGAAACTCGAGCAATAACTTTTTCTCGCAGGTATGTACAAAATGAAGGCGCATGACGTAAGAGTGAGAATTCGCCGCCAAGAAACATTTGGCAGCCTTGAAATGCCATATTTGGCAGTATTGGCATACGCTTCACCCGACACATCTTTTCGGGACGAATGCGGCCTAAAAATTATTCTAAAATTCTTTTTTTCTGAGGAATCAGACTGAATTAGAATATGTCAGACAGAAACAGCAAACGAAAAGAAACAAGTTTTGCAAAAAAAAAAAAAAAAGAAAAAAAGAGGAACGTCACCCTAGTAAAAAATGGTCCATCAAATAAATATTAATTAAATGCGAAGAATGCCGGCAATCTGATGCTGGATACCATAAAAACAACCTGGCCAAAATTATGATTGAAAAGAATGAAGATTATGATCCTATAAATTGCAATAAATTTGCATATTCGCACTCTCCATTTCGAGAGACTTCTTCCAGAAAGAAAATAGAAATAATAATCGAAACAACCAATTAAGATTCGATCCCTTCCAGTTACTATCAGACAATTCAATCTTAAAAAGTATTTTAAACTTTCGACGCTAATACTGTCAAAAATATTCTTGTTTTTGACATGCGTGGGCACCGCAAAGTGATCCTGGCGAAATCATTTAAATTTTATTTAAAAAAAATTAAACAGTAGTTTCTTCCTACACCCCCGCCCCCCCAAACCAAAAAAGCGTAGCCGTATAACACACACGGATTTAAAGTTAACTTAACAATATAGTTCAATTTTCAACCAAACTATTACAATTTTAACACAATAGATTTTTTTTAATCAAAAAGTCTAACAAAAAAGTTAATTTGGAACCAAAAACGAGAACTTTTCAACCAAAAAAATATTAGATTGCAATCCAAAAGGACGAATTTCCAACAAATCGGTTGAATTTGTAACCAAACAAGATAAATTTAACGAAATAGTTGAATTTTATACAAGAACGTTAATTTTCGATCCATAAAAAAGAAATCTTCTAAGAAATAAGATCAGTTTCAAACAAAAATGGAATCGTTAAATTCTCAGTTTAAAAAATTAATTTTCAACTAAAAGATGATTTTTTCACAAATAAGGTTCATTTGCTACCCGAAAAGACAAATTTTTAACGAAATATATGAATTTTCTACGAAAATGTTAAATTTTAAACTTGTGAAGAAAAAATTTTTAACCAAAAATGGATTAGTTAAAATTTCGGTATAAAAAATTAGTTTTTGACAAAAAGAAAAACAAATTATCAACAAATTTTATTTGCCAGGTAAAAAAATAACTTTTTTACCCAAAAAAACAATCGAATTTTCTGCCAAAGATGTGAATTTAAAAAAATGACTTCAACATAGCAGTTCAACCAAGTAATTGAATTTGCAAAAAAAATATGATTTTTTAAACAAATAGTTTAATTTGGATCTAAAAAGATAATTTTCCACCAACAAAATTGATTCTATAACAAGAAGATGAATTTTTAAACAAAATAAATTAATTTTCTAATAAATAGTTAAATGTTCAGATAGTTTTATTCAGTTTAACTTTCGACTAAAAAAGATCAACTTTTAAATTAAAATATAAATTTTCAACTAAAAACGGAAAAGTTAAATTTCAGTTATAAAAATTAATACTCAAACGAAAGAGAACGAATTTTCAACAAAATCGTAAAATTTTTAACTGAAATAATGAATCTTCAACAAAAAAAATTTATTTTCAAACAAAGATTTTCAAACTTTGACCAAATAGTTGGATTTTTGACAGAAAATATGTTTTTTTTTTAACAATAAAATTAATTTTCTACCAAAAAAGAAGAATTTCAAACAAAGTAAATGCATTTTCGACTAAAGAGATTAACTTTAAACAGACTAGTTTTCTTCTGAGTTAAAACGGATAAATATTCAAATAAAAAAGGAAGGTTTAAAGAGTAGATTTAGCTCTTAACCAAATGGTTGAAGTTTTGATTTAAAAAAATTACATTTTAATCAAACATTTGCATTTTCAATAAAATAAATTAAAATTTGAAATAAACAATGGAACTTTTAATCAAGCGAAATAAATTCTAAACCAAAAATATAATATGTAGGACATATATTTACTTCATCTAATTTCGTAACATTACAACCACTGACCCCCCTCTTCCACCGCCATTGTACTATTCACACAATTTTGTTGTTAATTTTCTATTTTCTCTGTAATTAAAAATGTTTTTTTTACAATTTTGCCTAAAAACGAAAAATCCATTTCTTCGGCAAACATAAAAAGAAGAAAAAAGAACCAAATTTGATTATTTGAAATTCAGAGATTCCAAGTTTGTCAATTTTAAAAGTGATTTTATAATAAACAAACTTTAAGATTATAAAGATTACAACTTTTTGAATAAAAATGGTAGCTTTTTTAAAGAATGATTCATAAAATTAATGTTTCGACTACCTACAATCACAGAAAAAACAGAACATAAAATGTACATCGATTTCCGACGAAAGATTCTCTGCAACAAAACTTAACTTCACAGGATAAACTTTACACAAATATGGGTTAAACTTTCTTTTGTTTTTCCATGACAAACACATATTTTTTGATCGACGCGAAGTTGACTAAAAAAAACTTTATCGCTCTAAAAAATGTTCTGCAATAAATTTTATTCCTAGTTTTTTCTGTGATCTCATTCACTATCACAGGAGACATTTGTTTTTACAGCCTGTGTTCACTGTGAGAGGCATCAAAATGTTTCCCATTTCCACGAGAGAGGAGAACAACCATGCTAAAAAAGAAACAAATTTCAAAGAAAGTTTCGTCTTACGTCTGGCCTTTTTAATAGACACTGATAAAAATAGGTCTACCACAGATTGATATGTAAATACGACGTCAAAGTAAATTATTTGACTTTCATGCAAACGAACTTCGTGGTTTGCCCGGATCTAAGTTTACACCGAAAACCCATGGTCGTTGAACCCAATTTATATTTGCAGCTGATCATCTTGGCGCCGAGCAATTAGGAGGTCTAGTATGTATTATCCGCATACCATTAACTTCGGCCAATTGTAAAAAAAGTGTAATAAATTAGATGACACTTGGCGGCCCGATAATTACTCGATTGGGAAAATCGTGCCAACATCGAATTTAATTAATTCTACCAGGTTCAGTCTGCTTTTTCTTAACCGGCTTCTGGAATGTGTTGTTTATTCAGAGATTGAATAAAAAAATGTTATTCTGGTATGAGCTAACATAGAAAATTTGCATTAAAAATTTTATAAGATTGTTCTTATTAGTTTGAAATGCGGTAATAAATATAAAAATGATATATAGAAAAATAACCTTACTTTTAATTACTTCTATTAATTACTTTTTAATGTTGACAAAATGTTATACGTATTCAAAATAATTATAACTCTAACGCTTAGAAGTCATAACCCCTAAAATCCACCCTTACTGATAAACTTGGCAATTTACATCTTGGCAAATTATTACCTTGGCAACCAATAAAATAAATTGACAAAAAGCCACGATTATTAATTTAAAAAACTTAAAAAATGATTAAAATACAGGAAATTGAGAAGAGTTAAATTTAAAAAATATCGTCATTTTAGTCATCCGAATTTGTAAGTTTCTAAACAAAAAGTATAAGAATTCGCGATTTTAAATATTCATATTTTGGAGATATTGGAAAATTACAATCATTTAAAATTGGCAATTAAAATACTTATTTACAATACATTAAAATAACTAGAAAGGATTGTCTATTTGGATTTCATTGTTGAAAGCAGCAAAATTTGATGTCTACTTGAAATGAAAGCCATAAATTTCAAATCAACGTTCCAATTAATACGAATTATTGTAGACGGTTAAAGTTAACAATGTACAGATAGCATCAACATAATATTATATTTATTCTACAAGTAAATCTTTTAAATTGATCATTTCCAATTCCTATCTCAAGAAAGTCGATTTATATTCCCTTTGAAACGAAATGTAGTTCTACTGCCCCAGATTCTTATCGATAGATTGGTGCCTAACAAACTCATACAAACGACTCATGGATAATCGACGATGAATAATGTATTTGTTTAAGCCTAGCAAATAGATTTTTAAAGGAAAAAGTAAAAAAAAAAGATAAAATAGAAAAGGAAGAAATCCAAGTAGATTATATCAAGTTCTTCAGATTTAAAATCATGTCACAGTTAAACGAAGGTGGGTGCTATCAAGTGTAGGATGGATTCTTTCGATAACAGTGAAGGCTGATTGGCTACTGAGGAGAACGCGCAATTATGAAATCTTTAATATGCACGGCTTGACTTACATGATCTTGATCGTAGTTTATAATAATCAAAAACTTATTCATATTTTTATTTCCTATAGGAAAATAAGAATGTTTAAATTGAAATTATCAAAAATTAAACGATTTCAGGTAATATGCATTTCAATTTTTGTTAAATAATATGCACTGAATGTTTTAATATTGAAATAGAACATAAATCAGGAAAATTTTCAAAGCTTCAAATTTACATATTGTTTCCATATAAAATTATAAACGTCCTACTTCTATAAATTTAAATGAGTGGAAATGAAAATGTATTTGAAAGGAAGTACTAACAAAATTGAAAGATATTTGGATTTATTAATATTCATTAAATAGAGACATTCAAATGTTTGTATTTCCAAATATGGAAGTTCCAAATTTAAACCCTCCAGCCTGGACGCAACTGAATTTATTAGTTTAAAAAAAAGAGAAAATTTGAATTTTTTTCCTACAAATTAAATATGCAAAAACATAATTTAAAAACTGCAACATTAAAAAATGTATTAACCTCTTATAATTTTCTGGAACACACCACATTCCGATCCATAAAAATTGAAAAAATTATAAAAGATTATCTAACTTCCAAACCTAAAATTTTACAGATCATAATAGGATCATTTAATGCCAAAATGATGCCAAGAAGGTATTAACACAAGATGTCTTCCGGAACGCACCGAAATTCAACCCACACAATAAGAAAAGTTCATAAAAATATCCTAACTCACAAAATTAAAATATTATAGTTCACCTCATAGTTCACAATGGTTCCATTAACTGTTTAAAAATATCAAAAAAAGTTTAATTCTCGCCAGTTCTTCTGGAACACCCCTATTTTCTACCCCGAAGACAAATATAAAAAAAACGAAAAAAATCTTGATAATGTTCTGAAATCGAGATCTAACATGTTAAGGCTTTTAATTGTTTCAATCGATGTCTACAGATACTGAAAAACCAACATCCATCCAGCTCTTCCATAACATCCTCATTTTGTACCATTAAGATATTAATAAATTGAAAAAAATTCTTAAAAGGTCATCATTTTGAGAGTAACAATTTTATGGCTTAAAATGGTTCCATTTAATGTCTGAGCTGCCCAAAAAGAAATTTCACCCTCCAGTTCTTCTGTAAGTAACACCCACGTTTTGAACTCCTAAAATACAGGCCGCACAGTCCATATGGGATGAATTTATAAGACTTGAAAAAACTATTCAAGTTAAATTTTTAACAAATCAAGTAACTTCTAAACATTTGTTTAATTAAAAAATTGCCATTAGTTTCCGTAAAATTTGAATAAATTAAAAAAATTAAATGTAAACGAAAAGAATTCGATAAAATTCATAAGAATTGAAGGTAATTTAAAAAAATACTTTGAAATGTGCTTAGAAAAATGCAAGGGAATTCAAAAGAAATTGATATAATGCTTAAGAATTTAAGGTTAGGCTAAAATACTTCAAAATCAATTGAATGAAGACTTTAAACAATTTTTAAAATCCATTAGATAAGTAGAATTAAGTAAACTCAGAAGAATTCAAGTGAATTAAAAAAAAATCAAGTGAATTCCAAAGAATTAAAAATATTTCAGGATGGATTCAGAAAAATTTCAAATTTCTTTAACTCTTTGAAACCTACTATTTTATAATAAAAAAGTGACTAATGACTACAAAACAATCCAAAGAATTCAAATGAATTGGAAATCATTTTAAAAATCGCAAAAATGCTATTCATTTTTGGAAAATTTGAGTGGATTTAAAAAGCAATCAAGTGAATTGAAAAAAAATTTTAATATGAAAAAATAATTTAATTAAGTAAGTTTGAAATATATTTAGACAAATTAAAGAGAATTAAAGAGAAATGGATTGAAATTCCTAAGAATATAAGGTGAGTTGTAAAGACTTCAAGATGACCTAAATAAAATCTTTTTAAAAACTCATTAAATTTAGTCAAATTGAGTGAATTTATAAGAATTCAAAAGGATTTAAAATAATTTAGGATAAATGAATAAGAATTCAGGGCGAATTCCAAATGAATTGCAATAAATATTTGAAAATCTCTTGAAATATTCAAAACCCTACGAAGTCCTTGGATTCTTGCAGATAAATTCTTTGAAATCAGTTAAAATATTAAAGTCCCCTAAAATCCCTTCAAATCATTCAAACTCTTGCGATTCCCTTGAGATTGTTTAAATGTCCTGAAAATGCTTTAGAATTTTTTAAAAATCTAAAGTATTTAAAAGTCCTTGAAGCCATTGAAATAACTAAAACATTTCGTAAAATATTTGAAGTGCTTTGATATCTTTCGGAAACCTTTGAAACTTTTTAAAGCCCTTAAAACGCCTGAAAATATTTTACATTACTCTCGAACATTTTGAATATTTTAAAACCCTATTAAATTACTGAAATCAATAAAAAATTTCTTTTGTAATCTTTTAAAATAGCCTGAAATATTTTTAATCCTTTAAAATTGTTTGAAATTTTTTAAAGCCCTTAAAAATTCCAAGGAATGTGAAAAATATACCTTGAACTATTACGAATCCTTTGATCACTTTATCAAATGATTTTCAGGATCAATGAAATGCAAACTTTGAAGATATAAAAAAAACCATTAAATTAAGTAAATTTAGAAGAATTCAAGTGATTTAAGAAAATTAAAAGAATTCCAAAAAATGAAAAATAATTCAAGATAAATTCATAAAAATTCGGGGTGAATTCCAAGAACTAATTTCTAAGCCCTACAAAAAACTTCACTTCTTTTGAATAAATTATTTTAAATCCACTAAAATATTATAAAATCCCCTGAAATTCTATTCTCTTAAAGATCATTGAAATCCTCGTAAAACTGATAAAATCCTGTGAAAATCATTTAATATATCATAAAACCTTATAGGTCCTGTAAAATCTTTCCATATCTTCTGACATTCAAGAGAAATCTTCATCCGGAAATATTTTGAAATCTCTTCAAATTAATGAAATTAATTAATAATACCTTGGAATCTCTTAAAATTCCCTAAAATATTTCAAATTAAAAGCTCTTGTAAATCTCTCGGAATCTTTAAAAATGCCCTGAAATATATCAAGACAATTCAGAAATAGGAACCTGAAAAACTGAATTGAATTATGATTAAACCATTAGTTAATTTTTTTAAAGAAAAGTGATGAATGTGATCTTTTTATTTAAAAAAGTGATTCCAGGAAAAAAAATGAATAATAGTGACCAAATTTTGAAAATAGGGAACTTTTAAGACCTTAAATAGATACGCAAACTAAAATTCCACGCCTTGAAATTGCTCCATTTGACCTACAAAGACATCATGAAGAAATGCGGAAATTTTATAGGAGATAAACGCTCAAATCTAAAACACCTCAATGATACAGATTGTTGAATTAATTAAGGTCTTATCTTATTGAAATAAGACATTTAGGGAATAGAAGAAAGCATTGGGGAAACAATGTACATCTTTTTGCGCAAAAAGGCGACGAATCTTGATTCCGGGGAGGCTGCACGTGCTGCTATTTGTCCTTTAAGGTTGATTTATGATAATTTATTATCAGGAAATTCGTGCCTCTTCCTAAAGGGGAATAGTTTCGCGAATCACGTGTATACGGTCTTCTCACTCGAAACGACTTGAGACATTCCTTGTATGGCGTTTCGCCGATTAAAGACACACCTGGTAGCCCTTTGTTTCTTGCATAAGTGACTCAGAGAGGTCATGAGTGACTTCGATACGTTCAATAGAAACATTATCTGACAAGAAAAGTCGGCCTGTCCCCGGATAAGCCTCATTTCCAGAGATTTATCGCCATATTCCGAAACAATGCCCAACCATTATTTAATCTTTGCATGCCGGAGAAAGTCCCACTAATTTATTAAAGCGACAAAAATATCAAGTTTCAGTCGAGATACCATTTTCCCAATACAAAAACCTTTCCAAATAGCAAGGTTATATTTCATTTTATTCCCTATTAGCTTATTCCTTATGTAACAGACGTGGGTGGCTGTTGAATGGCATTGCACAAATTTCTTCTGCAGAAAAGCAAATTACAGGGTCGCCGAAAAATTTCATTTTCAAAATTCCCGGACTTTCCCCTAATGTTCCCTTGGCCAATTTTTCAATTCTTCAGACCATTCACAGAAAAAACGGAAGATAAACTTCACATCGATTTCCAAAGAAAGATTAGCTGCAACAAAAACTAACTTTACAGGATAAACATTAAACAAATATCGGTTAAACTTTATTTTGCTTTTTCATGACAACACACGTGTTTTGAAAACGCGAAGTTGTCTGAATAAAACTTTAATGCTCTAAACAATTTCCTGCAACAAATTTTATCATTACTTTATTCCGTGTTACTATTCAAAGATCAACATTTTGATTTTGTAACATTTTTAACATATAATCTTTTATAAACGGAATAAACCAATTTCAAACTTATTATCCTTGGCAGTTATTCAAAGTGCCTCTTACAGAAATTCCTAACTTCTGCAAGATTGTTTTCCAAATCCGTGATTTTTCCCTGAGTTTTTAAGTTTAAGAGGCTCTAAGGAATAAAACAAATTTCATAGGAAAAGTCGCAGATGTATTGAAATTGAAAATCAAATGCAAATAAAACGATATTAAAGTTTAAGTATAGCAATTCTTTGAATCCTGATGTAATATTTATTAACCATTGACGACATAATCTCGTATTCAACGAGGATTATTTTTTCACTGGAGAATGCTGTGTAATAAAATTATTGCAAAACGAAAATTCCGACACCAACTTATCCGATATTATCTTTAGGTGAAAGCGTTACAACTTGGGTAACTGCAGTTTAATTTCTTCAAAATCTAAAATATATTCAAGCTTAGAAGTTTTTTATTATGAAACTTTCAAGTCTAATTTTCCAAATTTGGAAGTGCGCAGCATGGGGAAATATACCAAAAAATTTGTTCTATACTCTCATTTTTACTGGAATGTAGTTTCAATGAATATTTCGCTGGGTTTACAATAATGCATAAGCCCTAATTATTGAAAATTATAAAAATAATTATATAAAAAAATAACTGTCAACAACTTGTCACCCATTGGTCTAATGAAATATCGATTTAAAATTGTCCGCTTTAAATTTTAGACTAGCTTTCTGAATTTAAATCAGTGTAAGTATCCAGACATAGATCAAGCAGACTGATTTATTTCTTTATTAAGACACATCACGTAGCTTTATCAGATTTCTCATCACGCACGATTCTTACAGAAACTTGTTGTATTCCTATCAGAGTTTAGTAGTAACTTATTACAAGTAGCTAATAAGTTACTGAAAAGTTACGTTATTTGTAACTTTTAGGGTAACTTCGTTACGATTTTGTCAGTAACTTGGAACGTTAATTTTAGTTACTTTGAAGTTACTTTGTGTTTGTTTGCATATTTCCTATTAAGAGAGATTTATAATGGGTAGAAAATTAATCACTTTTCCTTAATAATTCATCTATATTTGGTTCAAAATTTTAGTACTTGATTGAAAATGTATGCATTTGATAAAAAACTCAATTGTTTGGGTAAATAAAACAACTTTTGAATTGAAATTGAAATTTTTTATTGCTGAAAGCTCATGTTTTAAATTTAAAAATGAAACTATTTTGTCGAAAATTCGTATTTTTGGGTTAAAGATTCAACAATTTAGGGAAATTCTTTTTCTCTTTTATTTAAATTTTCGTTTGTTTTTTTATTTCAAAATTTATCTCTTTTGGTAAAAAATTCCATTTTTTTTGGTTAAAAATTCAACTACTATTTTGGTAGAAAATTAATCTGATTTAGTTGAGTTTTCAGCAATTTGTTTAAAGTTCAGATATTTGGTTAAAAATTCAACTATTTTAGTAGAAAGTTCAACTATGGTTCGTTGAAAAATACCACCATTTTTGTTTGAAAGTCAACTCTTTTTTTGAAAATTGTTGTTTTTGGTTTGTAAATCAATTACTTTTGATGAAAAAATGTTTGTAGAGGGTTCAATTGTCTATTTTTTCAAATTCATCTTTTCTGGTTTAAAACTTAACTTCATGGTTGAAAGTTAAACTACTTTATCTAAAACTTAACCATTTAGGTAGAAATTTCAATTATGAAGTTGAAAGTAACTTTTTCGGTTGAAAATTCATATTTTTGATTTGAAAATGCAACTATTTTGTAGAACATACAAAACAACAAATTCGCCTTTCTTGGTTGAATTCAACTTTGTTTTATTTCAAATTAAAATCCTTTCTGGTCGAAATGATATCAACTATTACATTTTTCGTTGAGAATTAATTAATTTTTGCCAAAAGTTAATGTATTTGATTGAAAATGCAACTATTTTGAAAGGTTCAGCTTTTTTTTGTTGTTGAAAATTCTTCTTTTCTGGTAAAACAAATTCATCTACGATTTGGTTAAAAGTTGAATTACTTTCTTTAAAATTCATTTTTATCTATTGAGATATGTCTCGTTGATCTCGTTGAATTTTGAACTATTTTGTTAAAAATTTAATTATTTGGTACACAATTCCTTTTTAGTTTAGTTAAGGATTTATTTTTCAAACTAAGAATGTAACTATTCCACTTATTATTTATTTATATTTAGATGGAAATTATAGCTTATTATAAAAATTCGTTTTTTTTTTTGTGGAAATTTTTTTTTTGTAGAAAACACATGCTTTTTGGTTAAGGATTCAACTATTTTGTTGAAAATTCGTCTCTTTTGGATGAATTCAACTAATTTTATTTTAAATTGATATCTCTTTTTTTGTTTGAAAAATGAACTATGTACTTGGTTCAAATTGAAACTAATTTTGAAAAAGGTTTTTTGTTTTTTGGTTTAAGAAATGCATATTTCCGGGTCAAAAATTAAACTTTTTTGTAGAAAATTCTGTATTTTTTGTTTTAGAAAATAAACAATATTATTAAAAATTGATTGCTTTGTTAAAAACGTAACTGTTTATTTGAAAATTCATCTTTTTTTTTGAAAATTGAACAAAGTGTTTGAATGTTGAGTTACTTTGTTAAAAATTAATTTGTTTAAGGAATAACTTTTTTGATTGAAAGTTTATCTTTTCGTCAAAGATTTAACTACTGTTTAAAAATTCGTCGTTTTTGTACGATTTAATTGGTTGCAAATTATATTTTTTCTAGAAAATTAATTAATAAATTTAAAAAAATTAATAATGAATTCAATATCGTGTTTACATTAAATTGATTTAAAAAGAATTTATTTCCCTATTTTCGTGAAAAATCAACCGATTTAAAAAGTTAAAAATCTTTAGAAAAGTAAAACCCATATTTAAATGGTAAAAGGTTTTAAACTGGATAAGATACTATTTTCATCGGCTCCAATGGAACGGAAATTGGGAAACATTTACCTTATGACGAAGATTTCGGAAATGAGATAAACCACCCACTCAAATTTGTTTACATGAGAAAGTTTGTATAATGAAGAGGATGTACTAATTTTTCTCTAACGTTGCCATTGACAGTTATAGAATGCGATAAGTGATCATGAAATGTAAAATCAATACATTTATCACCAGATAAAAGTTATTAGAAATGTAAAGTCGAGATAGGTTTTCAAACACGATTTTCATAACACATTATACTGATAAATTCAATGCACACTTCAGTTTTCTTTATCACTCAAATTATTGATAAAGTTTTGGAACAATAATTATTCAATAAACTACTCTTTCATAGACCTTTATTAAAAAAATTTCTTGGTCATTTGAGTTCTCATTCAACAGTTAAATCAATAAATAATGGGCATATAAATCCCAACATTTTTGTGGTCCTCAATTTCTTGTTCATCTAAATCGAGGCATTCCTCTTTTTCAAAACTTTCAAAAGGCAATAAATCTAAAGCCGGTTTTCCTCTTAAGTAATTATGTACATCAAAATTAGATTAGGATATCAATCAATTAATTAATTATGTTTTTTTCTATCCTAGATTGTAGAAAATTATTAATTCAAGGATGAAGCAGAACAATTCTTGGTCTTATGTACGATATCTTAATTTTCATTTCTCCCGGAAATACTAAAGATATATCAATTAAAATTTCAAGAGTCAAAGGTCAAAAATATAATTTATACCATAAAAGATTAAATATTTATCAGCTGAGATGAGCTAAAATAAAGTTTATATCATATGTATTTATAAGAAGACTGTGGAATAGAAAAACGAGTTGTGATATTACTAATGTTTTCTCAATAATCAATTCCATAAGGCTTAAATGAGTACATTCAAATGACTTTCTTAATAGCATTCCCATGTCATTTTCTCAATAACAATTTTTGTTATGACTTTGTTCATAATGAACAGTCTTATTCTTGCACTGTAAGAACTATTTTCCTCGTTATAAATAGCTTATTTCAATTTTATGACGAACAATAATTACATTGATGCATTTAACTTAATTAAAATTACTGAGTTTATAACCTTTTAATTACTTTTATTATTTTTAGTGTCATTATACTTTTCACTCATTAATGCTTTGGAAGTAATAAAAACGTTATTAATATTCTTAAAATAAATTTGATGAAACAAACAAAAATTACCATTAATTACTTTATATTATCGATATTTGAACTAGGGATTGGAAAAGAGGAAACAACAATTCTATCCCAATAAAATAAAGTATAATAAGCATATTATTTTAGAAGGCTGCTTTGCGGTTTTAAAAAGTACCCCAAAAAATAGTTCTCCTTCAATTTAATGTATGATGAACAAAATTTTAGTACTACTTTTTGGTATTAAAACAAGATCAAAGTAAGAATCAAATGACGGTTCAGAATCAAACCAGAAAATTTATTTTCTCTTCTGATCATAAATAGCGTGACGTTTTAATAAATCAAAACGCCACATGATCCTCAATTTTAAAGGAACCCTAGTTCTACCATTGGATCACTCGTCTCCCAAACTCAAAAACCCCAACATTTATTTCATTCTCCCTGATTGAATAAACCTCCTGATTGGATCAATCTTCCGGATTGAGTCTCAAGATATCTTTCGTTCAAAGCAGTGTCCGGGTATCAAGGTAGTCATTGTGGAAAACGGAGGAGGGCCCACACCGAGTTCGCCAACGCTCGCAGCTAGGCAAATCTTAAGCAAACGTCTAATTTTCATACCGAGCGACACACCCTGAGTTCGCGCTCACGCACACCGTACCTGAACATTTAGCGGCGCCTTGTTCTCCAGCAGCACCTCCAGGTTCTTTAAGTATCCCACATCCTGTTCTCCATTCCTTTTTTTCCGACTTCCAAACTTTCTCGCCAGGGCCATTTCCAAAATCTCGTCCCATTCAATCACATCATAAAGAGGCCTTCTGCGAGTAGGACTACTCCTAGTCCTCTTCAAAACCTTTCCAGGCTGAGTCTTCTTAGGCAAAGAATTCCTCCTCGCAACATTGCCATGTCCATTTTCCTTCTGCTCAGCATCAGCAGTAATCCTGTGCCATTTCCTCTCTTTCGGATTTTTTATAACACTGCTATCATCCCAACCAGCTTCCATTTTCTTTACCTTGTCATCAATGTACCCGTTCCCACTCCTTAGTGAATCTTCCCAATTCTCCTTTTTTAGGAATCTCTTCGAAGGTGAATTTCTGTAATTCTTGTTTAATTTTGAGGATCTGGAATCATTTAATTTGTCGTTATGATAAATAGACTTTGCACAATCAATGTCATCAAGGACTTGGTCTATTCTGCTGATCATTTGACTTGTGCTATCCTGGAGAGACTCGGAATTGAGTCCAGGTTCGGAGGAATTCATACTGTCAGAGTCGCTATAGTCCCAGGAACTAGTGCTGTTCCTGCTGAGTTTTCGACCATCTGAACTGCTTCTGTTATTTGAATTATACCTGCCATTTTGGCTAGACTTTAGATCCTTCGGGGATGATTTCGATTTTGAGGTGGTTGATCTAACTGATGAAATGTTTGCCCTACTGTTTTGCTTTGCAATACCGCTGGCATGAGCCTTGCCTTTGCAGGCTCGGTGATGATGAATGGAATCTCTGCTGTTGGCTGGCATCTTGCTAGTTTTATTTGAGATTTGTCCTAATCAAAACACTCCTCGGAATCCTCGACAGCAAAAACGTTTCATCTTCCTTGACAGGTAGAGTTTCAAAAGCTAACTTATAACACCAACTAAAATCCAATCAATAACTTATGAAAACTTTTGTTCACCTCCACCTTCAGTTCTTCCTCTATTTAATTTGTTTTTGGCACTTTTTTACGGACACACAATCACAACACAACACTGAAAAGGCTAGATTTCGGCGTTTAAGCCGAAGAAGAGGGAATAATTTTTGGTTTAAGCTATGAGGGATGCTGATGCTCATTGGTGACGAGCGTGACAAAGTCACGTTCGAAAACTCGACACAGTCGAGTGCTTTTCATGACTCCCGCGAACTATCACGAGGCGAGGGAACCATGAGAAGGTGAAAAGAGGAGGTGAAAGAAGCACGCAGATCGTTCAGCAGCCGACTGACTTGAGCAGGCGAGGCGTGTGCCCACGACGCGTGTTTCCTCCTCCTATACCTCCGAGACTGCCTACTTGTTAAGAAGTAAGCAGTCGAGTAGTTGATCCCAAACCTCAGACGTCTACCTTAATTAGTATTCAGAAAAATGATCAAACAAATCCATAATCTTTTAATTAACACTTTAATCAAAATCCTTAGCTCTTCCAAAAGACCGTGGCTAAGTGTACCGGAATTTCAGTACAAATAGCAGGGTGACTGTTTTAGTTCAAGAAAAAAACTCCCGGTTTTTTCCCGTTTCGCAACAAATTTTCACGGTCAATGAAATTTAAAAAATCGAACTTTGAAGATAAAAAAATTTTCCATTTGAAGCAATAAAAGCTGAGCTGCAAATTAAAGCACTCAAAACGGAACTCTGGAATTTTAAACTGTGAAAATTTAAGTTTAAAAGTTTTTTAATTCAAAAATATTTTATTCAAATGCTCAATTATTTACACGTATAAAATGGAATCTACTAACACTTTATCATTTTTAATGCTCTATATTGAAGAATCAATCAATAAATTCAAATTTGTTTTAATAATATCATTTTAAGTAATTTTAAGATAAAAACATAAAAAAATGAAGATCACTTTTTTTTACAAACTGAACACTTCTTAAATTAAAAGTTATATTATTTTCATTTTAAATGGTTTAAAAATCCTCAAAATGTTTAAAAATTTTATTTAAAAAACTTGAAACAGCTACATGTTGTTTTACATTTTTTCAAATTTTAAATTATTTTTACAATTTTTTCAGAATTTCTTCAGAATTTTTTCAGAACTTCTAAATATCTTTTTAAATGATTGTACTTTTTTCTAACAATTACCTTACATATTTATTTTACTCCTGCCAAATAAAAAAATTTCCTAAAAATCTTCCACATTAATTTTTGATAATTTTGTAAATCTTTCTCAATCTTTTTGAATATTCTCTTCAAATTGATTTTTCAAAATATAAAATCATTTATAATTTTTCAAGGAAATATTTTTTATTCTTCTAAATCCTTTCAAAATTCTTAAAAAGCTTCTAAATTTTTTGTTCGACATTTTCAGTCCACGTCGACAGTTCGTTTAAATTATTTGAAATAATTTCAAATTTTAAATTAAGTAAAAATTTTGTTGAATCTTTTAAATATCTCTTTACCTTAATCTATTTTTTTCTAAGAATAATAGGTGTTCAATTGTTATTTATTCATCAAAATTCAAGAACTTGACTCACAATTAAATTGTAATTTGTGTTTTTTTTTTAAATATTTCATTTACAATTACTGATTTGAATTAAAAAACAGTCAGATATTTCTAAATATTAACTAAATGTTCTTTTTCTTAATTAACTGTTTCAAATTTAATATACACTTAAAAATTAAAGTCTAAAATCTAAAACTGAATGATGTAATAATGGCCACACTGAAACAACCAGATTTTTTCGGTATGAAATGTGGGATCTGAAAAAAAGACTACATGTACAAAAATTTCGGTAAATACCCGGATTTTTAGGTACGCAACGTCACTGCCTTTTCGAAAGTAAATTTTAGCAGTGATCGTAAGCTGGTCCCCATTTTTTTAATTTCTTCTATTTTATACGATTTCACAGCCATTTTCATTGTAGAAAGAATTGTCAGCATCTCAGTCAGAAAAAAAATAAGTTTAATAAAATCGCGTGATATCATTTTGTGTTTTTCAAAATTTTCGAAAAGCTTGCAAAATCGTTAAAGTCCTTTAAGAACCCTACTTGCTGTTGAGATCCTCTCAAATCCCTGAAAAACCGTCAATCTTTTTTAATCCACTAAAATCTTTGAAATACATTAAAATCTATAAAAATCTCTTGAAATCCTTAAATCCGTAGAAATACTTAGAAATATCTTAAAAATTTAATTTAATTTATTCCTTAAAGATCTCTAGAAATCCGTTAGAATCACTTAAAATCTTTTCAATATCATTGATATCATGTATACCTTTTTAAAATTCTTCATTTTTTTTAACACCCCAAACTCCTTAAAATTCTTTGAAATCCATTTAAATTGACTTAATCCCTTAAATCAGGAAAGATTTAAGATGTTTATTTGTTTATTTTTATTTTCAAGATGTTTAAAGATCTTGAAATCTATAACATCTTTCAAAATTGCTCTGAAAACTCCTATGAAAATTCTCCTATGAAATTCCTAGAAAAATCTCCAAGTTTTTAAATCCCTTGAGATCTATATAAATTACTTATTTGTAAGAAATTTGGATACCAGAATATGAATGAATTTCTATAGAAGATTATAATCTTATGTATTTTTTTAATTTCTTTTGCAATCCTATAAATCCCTCAAATATTGTAAAACTCCCTTGAAATTTTCGACATATTTTCAAATAACTTAAAATTTCTTGTGAAATCCTTATTTTTTAAAAATCCTGTACAATATATCATGAAATTTATTCTAAAAATCCTTTAAAAATGTTTTAATCTTTAAAATCCTCTGAAACCTCATATAATTTTTTGACATCCCTAGAACTCAGTTAAAATTTCATTCCAATTCATCTATTCTCTAAAGTTCTCTAGAAATTCTATGCAATTCCCTAAAATCCCTATAGAAATATTTCAATTTCTTTGATATTTTTTAAGTCTTCTCTGAAAATCAGAAACTTGATTCAAATTGAGGGAATTTAGAATGTTTTAATCTAATTAAGAACTGCAATCTTACTTGCACATATTGTTCGCTTAACCTTTTGAAATTCAGAGTCGATATGACGAAATCTTTCAAGTTGAGCGGACACTTGAAAAAAAATGTAAAATGTCAACCTCTCCATTATTTTAAAGGCGTTTCAATCTGGATGATTATTAATAAATTTGAGAGAGATTATACAACATTTCTAATGACAAAAATTTAAATCTTGATGCCTTATTTTAACATTGAATTCAAATATAAACAAATCGAAATCTCAGGAATTTTAAAACTCAATTTAAAATAAATATAATAGAAAAGAATTTAGTTTGTTTAGTTTTGAACTTACACTTTTAATTTAAACAATTTAGAAGTTTCAGCACTCCAATACATTTTTTATGGCAAGCAAATTACTTTTTATATTCCATTTCGTGAGAGTACCTAGCATCAGCAGAATGGTCGTATAATAGAAGAAGGCGGAGCAGAATATTTAAGCAGCACCCTTGGAAATTTATTTCTTACAACATTCAACATTCTTCTAGCATACTAATAGGGCCTTCAATCAATTGCAAACAACAACATTCATTACTTTTTTTACGAAGAAATTTTCGATTACTTTAGTAAAGTTACCTGGAATTTAAAATCTTTATTTTTTTCCAAACCTAGATATTACAAACAAAAAAAACATCAGATACATTTAGACAGTAACAATGAGAAAATAACAAATATTTCCCACGATTTGTTTTCACAAATACTTCTAAATTTTTATTTTCATCCCATAAATAACTTTATTCTTTCTCCCTTGAAAAGATGTACTATAAAATTAGAGCAAAGAAATGCAGGAAGCCACCGAACAAACAGATTTATTAAAGTTTTATCTCACTTCAAAAAGGCCCCGAACGAAAATAAGTCGAATAAATTCTCTCAGAAAAAATCTAAAAATACTTTTTCGAATCTTTCTTTCATTATTCTCATTTAGTTTATAGTCTAAAAACAGGGTGGCCACTTTTATCAACGGAAAAAATTCCTGTTGACTTTCCGGTATTTCCCGGTGCACAAAAATGCTTCCCAGTCGTTGAAATTGAAGAGTTAAAAACATTCAAAGCTGAATATTTTTTCATTTTAAGTAGAAAAACCTAAACTGCAAATTCAAGCATCATAAATTGAACTCCTCTAAATTTTTAAGTTTCCAAATCAAACATGAAAAAAATTAATCCAATAACTTTAAATTTAATGGTTTAATAATAAACAAATAATATTATGGAAAGCTCATTCTATTCTCCATATGTTTAATATTCACAGTTTTTAAAAAGATTTAATTTCGCAATGAAACATTGAAAATAATTAAGTATCATTTTCATAAATTTTAACTATACAAACTTAATCTCGCCATTTTTATATAGGAAAAATTTCCGGTTTTTAAAATTTTTTCTTGATCATACGAGTAAACGCAGTTTTTGATAACTACAGACTACACAGTCCTAAATTCTCTCAAAACGGGTAAAATGGTGTTTATTTTTCACAAAAATAGGGAAATGAATTCTTCTGAATAAAACTTTGACTTTTTAAGAAAATAATTGAATTTCTCACGAAATTCTTACATTTTCAATCAAATAGTTTAATTTTTAAGCCAAACAGGTGAAATTTTCAACAACAATAAAAACATATAATTGTCAACGAAAAAAGATGAATTTTTAACCAAATAGTTTATTTTTCGAGCCAAGAAGATATCTTTTTGAAAAAATAATTTAAATTCAAATCAAATAGTTGTATTTTGAACAAAAAAAGTCATGTTTAACCAAACAGGTGCATTTAAAACCAAAGAGTTGAATATTGAACCAAAAAAGATGACTATCCTACTGTAATACTGTAAAAGATGAACTTCCTATCCAAACAGAAGAATTTTCCAGACAAAAAGTTATATGTTAAAAAAAATTTTCTATTAAACAGCTGCATTTTCAACCAAATAATCAATTTTCCATAAAATAGTTGAATTTTTAATATAAATTCAAACTATTCATTATTTTATAAACTATACAGTTTTTTATTGAAAATTAAATAAAATTTTCGGTCCACGTAAGAATAACTGTTTTTTTCCAGATAAATTTTTTATCTGAATTTGGATAAAAAATTGCAAAACTAGACCAACAAAATTGGAATTTTTCAGGGGAGCGAAAAAGCATTCTGTGAAATCGAAATCACTATTCAAGATGCAACAAAATTCCACTCCCAAGCTGAAATTCTTCTGAATTGAAAAATTCATAATTGAAAGATTCTCAATTTTTAATCTTTAAAATTGATCTATTAAGAAAAAACTTTAAAAATTACATACATTTAAAATACATTTCTTGAAAATGACATACTTTTCAATTCTTTATTTTTCAAAATTCAAGAATTTTTCATTGTAACTCTTAAAAATTGTAATTATGTGACATGTAAATTTTTTAAATTTAAGAGTTTTTATTTTTTAAATTGACAAAAAAAATTAAGCAGGTTTTAATTGTCATTTTAATTTTTATAATTAAAAATCCTGTAATCCTGATGAATTACATTTGAAATGTCTTCAAGTTGAATGATTTTAAATTGAAAACTCTTTACTTTTGATCTCAAAAACCATCAAAAGAATGGTGATTTATGTATATTTAAATGTTGAAGAATCTTTAATTGCAAATTTTAAAAATGGAACAATTTTCCAATGTAAATCTGCAAAGATGAACTACATAAAAAAAATTGTAATTTTTGACTAAATCTAAGGATTTATTTATTAAATAGTACATAGTAGCCTGATAGACTTAAACATTTTTGAATAATTTTAGGATTTTTATAGGGTTGATTTGTTAAAAATATAGGTTAAAAGTACCAATGTAACCCCCCCCCCCCCTTCAATGTAACAGATCTTCTGCTCAATAACTGTTAGGTAATTTATGGATGGCTCCCTACGGAATTTCTTTGAACATTTTCAAAACCACTATATTCTGTGAATATGAACTCAGAACATTATTTGTTAGGATCAGCAAAATTTGTATTTGTTTAAACGTAGAGTATGGTTATTATATGAGGGAAAAAAATTTACTGTTTGGGTCAATCAAATATTTTGTTAAATCTGTCAAAATTTATTTAATTAAACCAAATTTGTATGCATATCCAAGGAAACAGTTTCTTTTTGGTTCAACAACATTTTCTCTCTGCGTGCCATATTTTGATTCATTACGGTTAACTTGTTATTTTAGACAGGTAAATAATTTAATTTTAAATAAAAGTTTGGTTACAAATTTTCTTTCGTTTATTCCCCGCATGTGATCTGAAAACATGAATTCTAAGGGAGTATGGATGCTTGAGTATGGATACCTGGAATAACATATTTAGTAAACTTGAACTCATTAATCATACGTTTACATAGCAATCACAGAACTAGTTATTAATAAATGATTTCCTCGTTTTATTGCGAGTATCACGGTGTGAATAAGACACTCAGTGGCAAATCATGACCAGCATGAATCCAGTCTCGTTGCCACATCATAGGGGGCATCAGGTTTAACTTTCCTCAGTATAGGAACATACATAATCATTTTTATAAACATAATTTATTGTTGTCTTTTACACAAATTTTACATGTTTTCTTTCATCGAATTTACCCGCAGTGAATTATTTTACCGGACTATAAGCCTGCTACTGCTTAAAATAGCACAAATATATATGTACGAGTCGCTTCTGAAGACTTATTTGAGCGAAAGGCTCAGCATGAGTGATTTCAGTCAAGATTTAAGCTTCAGAGTACCCTTTAAAAGATTCATGAAAGAAAACTGCCGAGTCAATATGACTGAGTCATACATTTATGTAAATTATTTTCAACTCAATCTTATTTGGTAAAAATGATTTACTTCTCTAAGAGGAACACAAACTAATTCAATTTATCAATTATTCTGCGGAATGATTTGGTGAGATTATTTGGAACTTGAATATTGTTTATATGGAAAATAAAAACGTATGCATGTTTAGGTTTTGGTTCGTTATATTTTGGCTTTTTATTTTGAGTCTCACTTTTGGGCCTTATGGAGTCTTGTGGACTTCGAACCTTCGATTTCGAACTCATGGTTAATAGTGTTTCAAACATTATTTTTGTTTTGGACTAGGGATTTGGGTCTTATTTTTAATTTTCTAGCAAAAAAAAATACGCGCGCAACGCACGCGATTATTGTCCTTTTCTTTATTTCAGACCTATTTTTTTTGTATTGAAGGAAAAAAGAACTGTTTGTACGTTTTACCCATCAGCAGCCATATATTAAGGATATCTACATATTTTAAGTACTCAGTTCTATTGCACTGAAGAGGGCTAGATTTAGAAACAAATACGTATTTTTAATTAATTAAGCACTTTGCTTACAAGTTCTAAGACACAGAGTATGACAATAGGTCATAAAATGGCTACGAAAGGTTCTCTGGCCACAAAAAGTATAAAAAATACAAATAAATATTTGTCTTACAATAATTTTGCCTTGGTATTAAATATTTGGGTTTATTATGTGTGCATGAATTTCTATATAAATATCTTTGAAAACCTATAAACCACATTGCAATAATTTAGAATACGTTAAAAAACTTCAAAAAAATTTTTAATCCGTCATAATCAATTGATAAATTTTGAAAACTATCTCTCTTTTCAAATGTATCTCAATTTTGTAGACCTGTTGAAGTTACTTAAAATCCTTGGAGTCCAATTGAAGGCTTTTAAAATATTTCGCAATATCTAGAAATCCTCTGAAATATCTTGAAATATTTTGAAATACTCCGAAAATTCTTAAAATATTTTTAAACACTCTATGAATTTCTTGAAATCTGTTGAAAACACCAGAAACCTTTAGAAGTTTTTTAATATCCGCGAATAATTTTTAAACTCATTAAAATTTGTTTACAAAATTTTTGAAATCTCTGAATCCCTTGGAGTCTCTTAAAATTGGATGTAATCCATAAAAACCATAAGAAATCTTTGGAAATTTTTTGAAATCTTTATAGAATTCCTAATATTTGAATAAATAAAATAATTAAGGGCATGTGATACTTCGTGGCGTGGTCAATCGGGTACAGTTCCCCGGCCTTTTTTCCACAAAAATGAAAATTTTTAAAAACTCAATTCGGAGATGCTATAAAATATCATAACAGACGTCCCTGGACTCTTTTTTGAGGGATAATAACAAAAAAAAATTATTGTGCTAAATAAACATTTTATGCATGTGCATTATTTTGAGGTTACGTCGTTTTTTGTATCTGCCTTTCTGATAATTTGGAAATTATTTATGAAAGAAACTTTTTTGAATGCCTGCAAACAAGGTTAGTTCCGGGAGATTAGTTACTATGTTTATTTGTAAGTCCAAAGTTGTCGGCCAAAAGTATTGTGTAGTTTGGAAGTAACGCTCAGGCGAATTGTAACACACATAACCTCGAAATATATCATTTCCCAGATTTTGAAGACAAAATATTTCTTATCCTAGGAAAAAAGCCGGGGGAATCTAACACTGCAAAAATCTATAGTAATTCCTAAGCGCTATGCAAATTAATCACATTTTACTAAATTAAAACTTTTTTTAATTAGCCCACAAAAAGGTATGTGGGGACGTCCGTTAGCATGTTCGCTATCATTTCCTAAATTTTTCAGACAAAATATTTATTATTTTAGAAAAAATGCCGGGCGAACCTAAACTGGTAAAATCAAAAATTTTCTAAGTATCACATGCCCTTAATTATGTTTATTTAATGAAACAATGTTTTATTCACTTCATGAATTAGATACTTAAAAATCTGTGTTTATAATCATCATAACGATCACTTCAATATTTATTCAAAATGTTATTCTTTTGTTCATGAATGATCGAAATTCCTATTTTTTCATAGCCGGATTCACACTCTTTTCCCGCTTTCTCATTTTCCGTACATAAATTAGAACTAAATTAATAGAACACAATGAGAAAATCCAACTATTTTAGTTTGAAAGATAATTGGATTCAGTTCGAAATTTGTCTATTCAATTATTATTTAAAATCACCCTTTTCGTTTAAACATTTTATTATTTTATTCAATTATGAAATAATTTTTCTGAAAATTAAACAATTTTCTTAAAAAGTTGTACTTCTTGGTCGAAAATAAAATTGTTTTGTTGAAAACTCACCTTGCTTTCTTGAAAATTCAACAATTTGATTACATTTTTTTCTCTCTTGACTAACAAAATGTTTTTTTATTTGAAATGTACACTACTTCGTTGATCATTTATCTTTTTAGTTTAAAAATTCATCTCTTTCTATAGAAATCTCACTGATTTGCTGTAATCCAAATGTTTTTTTTATTCTTTTTTGAAAAATATATTTTTTTATTCAAATATAAAGTATTATATTTTTTATTGAAAATTAAACTTTTTGTGTTATAAATTTCAACTCCTTGGTTGAAGTTTTAACTATTATCTTAAACGTTTTGATTGAAGATTCATCATTTTAGTTGAAAACTCCTTTTTTATTTTGTTAAAAATGTTTAATAAAAATGTAACTATTTTGTATAATATCATAAAATCTACTTGAAAATGTAAACTTTTTATAGAAAATTCGGCTTTCTTTCTTGAAAATTCCAAAACTTGGTATAAAATTGAACTATCTGGTACCAATAAATTGTACTGTCACTAATAAAATTAGTTTTTTCTATTGAAACTTAATTCTTCTCAATGAAAATATATCTACTTAATTTTTGTTTTTAAATTGTTTTTTTTTTTCGTTAAAATACAAGTATTAAGTAAAAAAATGTTACAAACGAAAAAAATATTAGCTGAAAATAAATAAAATGAAACTTGGGCGAACATCATATCCATCGTTAAGAGTATTTAGTTGAAAATGTAACTATATGGTTGAAAATTTACATCTTTTGTTAAAAATTAGTTTTGTTTTTGGGAAAAAATACATTTTTTGTGATTTTAAATAAAGTATCATGCTGAAAATTCGTTTATATTGGTTAAACCCAACTGCTTTTTGCGTTTTTTATCAAAATATTTGTTTAAAACATAAACTATTACATTTTCCGGTAAAAATTCATCTTTTCAGGTTTAAAATTCAACACCCTGGTCATAATTTTAATTGAACATTCCTTTTTTTTTGGTAAAAAGTAATTTTTTACCTAAAAATTTAAATTTAAATTTAACAGTGTGATATAAAATACAACTATTTGGTGCAACAATAAACTTTTGTTTAAAAATTGATATTTGTTGGTTTAAAAATTCAACTATTGAGTTAGAAAGTGTTAGAAAAGAAAAAAATATAAACTAAAAATAAATTAAATAAAACTTTAAATAACATCACATTCATTCTTCAAAGTATTTAGTTCAAAATTTTTGTTATTAATTTTTAACAAATTGTGAAGAAAATTAATCTTCTCGATTAAAAATTGAACTACTTGTTTAAAAATATATGTACATATTTTATTTAAAATTCTTCTTTTCTGGTAGAAAATTAATCTTCTTAATTCAAAATACAACTACTTTGTTAAAAATTTAAGTATTTTGTTGAGAACCCATCTTCGAGGCAGGAAATTAATGTTTTTCATTGAAAATTCATCCTTTTGGTTATAAACTTAACTATTTGGTTGAAGAGTTTTGTTGAGAGCTTATATTTTTGCCTTGAGAATTCAACCTTTTTATAGACTTTTTTTTCTTTCTTGACTGTAACAATTTAAAAAAATGCCATTTTGTGTCAAAAGTGTATTGAGTCCAAAGGCTGTAAGTATTTCAAGGACTAGATAATGTTTTTATTTGAGACATGATAAATGATATTTTGTGAAGGCATAGGAAATAATACCGTTCGTCCGGTGTTAAAATACCGTGTAATTAGTTAGGCATGAAACAATACCTCGAGAGGCACTCCCTCGGTCAAATGTGTTAGAAAAAAAAGAATCATAACGCCTTTTTGTTATGCTAAAGCGGAATACCAAGAATAGCCACAGAAAGACTGATGCCGGCTTCCTGGATAAAAGCATATGCGGGGTAATTTGTTGCGCGAAGAAACATGGAAGTGGTGGTACATGGAAATAGGGGAGGCTGTGGCAATAACTTGCCGTTGAAAGTCAGAGACTTTCGGCTTCTCAGATCTAAAGACCAAAATACAACTTTCTGAGATTCTCTTTTCCCATGCGTGTTTCAATTTACTTCACTCTCAAAGCAATGGTTAATTAATTCAAACCATATTGTTACGTATTATTACATGGGGTAGAGTAGGGCTAAAACTGGTAAAACACATTTTACGTAATTTATGTAGAGGTGCATACCGAATAAGACGAACGAGAAAAAGAATAATTCTCGTTTTAATATTCTAATTCTCGTCTCGTCTCGATCAAACGAGATTATCGTAGTATGAATGAGAACAATCGAGAATTAAATTATATCAAAATATTTTCAAATTATTTTTATTTTTGGCAGAACAATAATTCTGAAAATCATCGAAAAACAGCAAGATGAATGAGAATTTATAAACAAAAATTTATGAACAAAAATTAAAGTATATCCTCTTGGGATAAAGAATCGATAAGCTTTTACGCAACGTGAATATCACATCTTTCGAAATCATACGTATATAATCCCAGTGTGAAAGATATTTTAAAGTTACATTGCTCTAGCTTACATTAGAATTTTACTAAAAAAAAATTAGAAACATTTACATCAACAATTTCTACAAAATGGTAAATAAGAACACAAATACAAATAAAATCTCCGATAGTCTACGATGATTTTATTTAGTTCTTATACGCACCTCATTACAGCAAAAATCTAAAATATTTAAGAATTCAATTTAAATGCATTTTCATAAAAATTCACCTTTTTGGTTTTATTCAACTTTTTTCAATTTCAAATAAAAAATTTTTTTTCGGTTGAAGTTGCAACTGTCACATTTTTTATTAAAAATAACATCTTTTCAAACTGATAATTTAACTCCTTGGTTAAAAGTTGAACTATTTGATTACAAATTTATTTTGTTATTGATAAAGATTCTACCATTTCAGTTGAAAATTGATCTCTGGGGCTATTTTTTTTAATAAAAATTTTTATATTATATTTTTGGTTGAAAATTGGTCTTTTTTAGTTTCAAAATTCGAATATTTGTTTGAAAATTGTTGTAATTTGTTGAAAATTTATCTTTTTGGTATAGAAACTGGTTGAAGATTCATCTTTTTGGATGAAAATTAAATTATTTTATTCCAAATGTAATTCTTTTGTTGATAATTTAACAATTTTATTAAAAAGTTATCCTTTTTAAAATTGAGAATCATTCTTGAAAGTTTAAGAATTTGAGTAACATTTTCTTTCATTCTTGGCTGAAATTTGGTTTTAATTCAACTATTGTATAAAAAATTCGACTTTCTGGTTTGATAATCCATCTCTTTTTGCATAAATTTCATCATTTTTTGTTAAAAATGCAACTAGCCGGTAAAAAAGTTAAACTATTTTGTTTAATAAATGACTTTTAATTGAAAATTTAATTATTAAATTTTTGGTGGAAATTGTAGGTTTTTCAACTTGAAAATTTAAAAACATCGTTGAAAATTCATATATTTTATTAAAAATTCGTTTTTTGTGGTAGACAATCAATCCCCTTACTTAAAAACTTAACTATCTGATAGAAAAATTATGCGTTTTGTTGAAAATTCGTCATTTTGATTATATATGTTACTGTTTTTATTTAGAATTAAAATCTTTTTTGGTTGCAATATGAACCATTACATTTTTTATTAAAAATCCATATTTTATAATTGAACAACCAACTTCTTGGTCGAAACTGACTTACTGACCGTTTGTTTAGATGTAAATACTGCTTTTAGGACCAGGCATATTCAGCTGCACAGATAAAGTTAAAGTTTTAAAGCAAAGTTAAAAAACATTAATCTTTTCATATGTTGTGAATTTGTACATTTTTTCTTAGATAATTTGGTACTCCTGAAATTTTCGATAAAAGTAGGCACACATTAAAAATTAATAATAATTAAGGCAAATTCACACGAAATCAAATATCAGGTTAAGCTCAATGAGGGTCAATATAAATATCAAAAATTAAATCGAGAAAATTGGACCTCTACTTAATTTCTTAATTAAATTGATTAAAAACTGCTGTGATGGACTATCCTGTAAATTTTCTTCTGCAGCCACTGTACTTCCATCGACTAGGTTTTCTAAATTCTCCTCAGTCAGTACCTGCTCTCTGAATTCCGTCTGCTTCTGTGTTTTATATAGATACTTAATTCCTACTGTCTACAATTCATCAAACTTTCCCCGTTTTATAACAACATTTCATTTTAAGATTAAATTGACAGAAACGTTCAACTGCCAACGAGAAGATTTCTCGTAAATCGATACTGGAACAATCGAGTATAAACAAATGACATTCGATGAGGTCGTCTGGAAAATTGTATCGCTAATCAACCAAAATTTCACGAGAAACGAAAATTTTTTGTCTCGATATGCGACTCTAAATTGATGGATGGCGCCCAGAGAGAAATATGCACTTACACAAAAGAATCGATTGTACGAGGATTGTTATGTCATCATGAAAGGTATATAGTCAAGACGCGATAAAAAGTGTTTAAAAATTCCTCCTGTTCAAAAATGTTCACAGTCGTAAAAATGGACAAAGAACACTTCTTCCATTTGTTATTTGCATACATCTCCTAGATGACAACAATAGGAATTGTCATCGGGATGTTGGCGACTGTATATGATCTTCACAACGTGTTATTGCAGAGGCGCATTGTGCAAGCCGACAAGCATATTGGGCCAAAACCACGAGGGTAGACAGGCTGGCGGAATCATCGTCGAAGCGATTTTCACGTGGGTGGATTTCCACAGACGGATTACAATTCGAGTCCTTGCCTTCGCTATGAAGTTCATTCAAACATTAAATTAAGGCTGGGCAAAGCGTTAAAAGCAACATTCAATTATTGCACACTATTCATAAGATGATTCTCTAAATCCCTATAATAGAACTATTTATTCTACTGACAGAAAATTAATTAAACAAAAAGAAAATGATGAAAGTTATGCCATCATTTTCATCAAATTTGGGTCGCAGATGACAACGCTCCTCTGCTGTGGACAAGATAATGTTTTGAATATGAATCTTTCTTACCAAAGTTTGAAGTCGATCAATTAAAGGCACTCACCTGTAACAAAAAGAGAAAATAAGCCATTAGTTTATTAACATAATATGAATTTTTTCAAGTCTTAATTCCATTAATTAAGTTCAGTGATTTGGAATTATCACATATCAGTTAAGAACTCGAAACCCATAATTATATGACACTTAATAGCGTACAATTACATTAATACAATTCTTGACTACGCTCTTACCTTCGCGATTAATATTACGTTTTACGGTATTGGTTACATTATTCATATCTGACTTTCAATAATCTACAATGTACTTTTCTCAGTAGAAACATATTGTAGATTTCTAACTCGTAAATTGAGATTTAATTGATGAAAAAGTTGATCATGTATACATGAAAAAATACATCGTATTATATCAATTTATATGATTAATGGACATTTTACGGACGATCTCTTCTTTTTAACCTTGAATGACTTATCTTAATCCAGGCATCACAGTTCCTAGAGGATAAACAAAAACGTAAAAAAATCTTTCAGAATTTAAAGTCGCTCTTCGCATATAAAAAAAAACGTTGCCAAAAATGGGGACCCACGAAAATATACAAATTAGGACTATTATTACTGACACGAGTCGATATATTTATTCTGGTGACTTTACATGTGATTTTCGCATTTAATTAGAAATCTACACTAATTCTGTGTCCTTTTTATCAGAAATTTCAGTTCTGAGTCCCAAGTTAAAATAAATGACTAAAGTTTGAATGTCTTGAATTTAAACTTGCTTACTGAGGTTGAATCTTCCTATCTAAAGTTATCTATTTCTCAACGTTTTTAATTGAAAATTATTTAATTTGAAATGCATTTAATGCAAAATTATTAACTTTTAGCAGTTTTAAGCTCAAAATTTCCTAAAAATTAAAAGAACATTTGAAATGGTAGCGTTTTAAGCAATTTGAATTTGAAATCGTCTTTTGATTTTTCAATTAAAAATTGTTTAAGCATGAAAGCTTACAGTTAAAAATTTTACAATATAAAGCAATGTAAATTTATAACAAACAATTTTATTTGGATACGTTTTTTAAATCCGAAATTCAAAATTATTCCAGACCAATTTTTAAGTATTAAATTTTGGCCGTGCCAAGCTTCAAACTGTCAAAACTAACGATTAAAACTGATTTAATTAGAAAAAATGTATGCTTTCCCGAAAATTAAAGAGAGTTGTTGTAGATAAACTTAAGAGAGAAACATGGATTCAGAAGGATCCTGAGGGCCCTAAGAAATACTAGCCCTAGGAGCACACTATGGGTCACTCAGACCCTTAAATTTTTTTTCTAAAAAAAACTCGTTTTTTATCATTTGTCTTTACGTGTAAATAATTCCGACGAAATTTTTTAAACAACACAAATAAATACTATAATGTTTAAAGAATATCTCCGAATTTTTTGACGTTGACTGGATGAGTGATTTTGAAATGGTAGACCGCGGACAAAGCACAGGGTCTCACAGACCCACAGTATGCTCCATGATCGCAAAAATAGGTGTATGCTCCAAAGGTTAGAGAAGATATTTCAAGAAATGCATGTATTTATATATATTTACATTTATTATACGCCTGGAATTTATTTTAAATATAAAAAATAGACTATCATTTAAAAATAGGGTACTATAGAGACCAAATCCTGGAATCAGGGGACTTTAGGGACCAGAACTGAATATAGGATACAATAAAGGAATAGGCTAATAGAGGATACAGGAATCGTGGGCAGTGTCCATTTCAACACCGTCTACCTGCTTGCTGTACCCCTTACTACCCAACTTCCCCTCAATCAGTTGAGGGACCTTCAGCTTGTTGCCAAGAACTCTAGCGAGTAACATATTGTTGGAATCGTCAAAACCGGAAGATTTCCAATATAGATATTTCTGAATTACTAATTGCAAAAGAAAATTTTATTCTTTAATAAGTGCAAAGGATACCCGCTCAGTTGCTGGAGCGATGTTGGGCTGTGGTAGTGGAACCATCAACTAGACAGCGATCAACTGAACCGGTCATTAAGGACTTCTAAACAGATATCAGAATAAATTATTAACCAAAAAATATTTTGTCCCGAAAATATTTAAATAAACAAAAAACACAAATTTGCGAATAATTCTCTATTTTGCAGAATTTCAATCGGTAGATACAATTTCCATTGGCGATAGGTTAAAACATTAAAATGTATTCAAGATATCTGTCAACAAGTGCGAGCTTGATAATCGACAGCTGTATTTTCTAAATTAAGTTATCAGTTGAATTCGTTACATTTGTCTAAGGCGGACAGGTGGGGTAATTTCAAGATCTAAAATGTGCTTTTAAGTAGCAATAGTTACAGTGAATGTTATAGGAAAAGATACGTAATTCTGTGAACTCGCGCATGCGTGAGAAAACGAAAGATTGCAAAAATCAAAGACCCGCACCTGACAATTATCTCTAGACTTTAGTTGGGCCGCGTGTGGTGTACCTATATCATTATTTCCATAGAGAGAGAAAATATCTAGGAGCTATAGAGAGCAAAGCAATTTTCCTTCTCTTCGGGAGAATATAAAGTCTGTAATCTCACAATGGAGACTATTACTTCACACGTCATCCATCGATGCTGAAATCATATCAACTTATCCTCCATTATGACTATAGAAGGTCTTTGCAACTTGACGCATTTTGTGTATGAAAGGCTTTTATTCGAAAGGTAACATTTTTTTAAACATCCTCTACGTGCCAAGGCAATTGCGAGATGGATGCAGAAAGCTGGCATTCTTGGGTCGCTCCGTGTCCTCAAGACACACGAGGATTTTCTTTTGTCTTTCGTTGTGATTTCATTGTGCTTTCTAGCCATACATTTATTCTATTCACTTGAACTTTCTTAGTTTATTTAACTTATGTATATTTCGTATGAATTTCATCAATTTCTCTTGAAATGCCTTGAATTCTCTTAAATTCACTCCAAATTTACTAAAATAAGTGGAATGTTTTATTTTTTCAATTCATCTGCATTAATTTGGTCTTCAAATTCTTATGAATTCTTCTGAATTCTGTTGATCTTATTTAACGTACCTTGAAGTTTGTTTTTAATTTTCTGGAACTATTCTAACTTAAATATTTTTCAATTGTTTTCAATTACAACGATTTTTTTTAATTCACCTTGAATTTGATGAATTCTGGTTTCCTTAAATTTCTCTAAATTCGCTCCAATTTGATTTAATTTGATGTTTGGAATAAAGTGCAATCTTTTTTTATTGTTTTTTCAATTTATTTGAATTAATTTCGAATCCACCCTGATTTTTATTAATTTATCATAAATTATTTTTAAAAAATGTTTAATTCTCTTTATTTTTTTATCTCTAGACGAATTCTTTTGAATTTACTTAAATTCTTTTAAATCCACATATTTTTCTACTCAATTACCTAGATGTATTTTTATGAATCTTTTCAATTTTTCTAATTCGACCTTGAGTCTCTTGATTTTGTAAGTCCCCCCAAAATTTGTTTGAATTATTTTAAATTTACTTATTTTTACTCAAGTAGATCTATTTTTAAGAATGGTTAAATTTCTTATGAATTCCCTTGAATTTTTAAAAATCCACTCGAAATTAACTGAAATCAGTGTAATTTATATTTTTTCAATTCACTTGAATATTGGTAAATTTCATCGAATTCTGATCTTTTTCCTTAAGTTCTTGTAAATTCAGTCGAATTTGATTTGATTTATTGTTTCTTGTTTCGAAAGCAATATAATTTATTGTCATAAAAAATACTTGTGAATTATATGTCCACAGTAACTAAAAAAGTAACAATTTTACAGTGACTGTAACTGAAAAAATTAACTAGTTATCCATTCGCTACTAACAAGAAAAGTATCTAGTTAAAAGAAACCAGTTGGAAATTATTTGAACAGTTTTTCTTTGTTCAAATCATTTTTGTCTTCTGTAAATCTTTCTTTGTACCTCTTATACACTACGTAGCTTATTGTTCAGTATATCCTTATTTCGGAACCTATACCCCAAGTTTTTAAGCAATAATTATGTGGTTGAAAATTTTTTTCAGTTAAGTCCCAAAAAAAACTAGAATTTTCTACAACACCCCTATGAAAAGAAGCAAGTGGTATTAATTGTTTAAATAATTATAAACTGTCTCTCACAAAAAATATGACACTCTTAAAATTCTTTACCCGTTATATTAATTCCAAAAAGTAATAACGTTTTACGATTTACAGGATAAACAAATTCTCTAAATAAATAAAAATTGTTCAAACAATTGTCAAGTATCTTTAAAAAAATAAATATTGCTTACAGCATTCGTTAATTCTGTCATTAATCCTAGATAATAACTTTTTACTATTCAAAGGCGAAAAATTGTTTAAACACATGAAAATTGTTTACATAATTACCAAATATGTTATACAACAATTATCATCGAGGCTTTCAAAAATACGTGTAATTTTATTGGCTGGAAATTATTTCTTGAACATTCCTTAAGAGGTGACTAAACAAAGAGTTAATCACAAGTACTTCATTTTTTCAATTTTTTCGAAAAATGAGCTTTTCCTATTTGAATCCCAATGATAATGTGTGAGAAATCGCTCACTAAAAATGGAAAGTCGAATTTTTGGACCACCCTACTGAACTTCCTTTAAATTAAGAAGCTTCTAAATTTGAATGCATATAAAGAAATCAATTTTTGAGGTTTTCTGGTAACAGTAAATACTTTAAATAAATGTTTCTAGAAAAAAAAAATCATTTACGTACTAAAATTTCAGTTAAATTGTTGACTTGTAAATATGGTTATCGACCTTGTAAAGCAAATGTTCGCAATGAGACATGTGACTCATGTAATGTTAGTTGACTTTTGCATCGTGGAACTGCAGGTCATGGCTCTTACGAGTTTCATTGGCTCTAATGAACCTGGGATAAGTAAAGAGTAGATCATGCCGATTCTTTTGACATCGTCAACAAAGGTTCGTTCCCCACGATTCTCTCTGAGTCGAAGGCTTGGTATCATTCCATTTATGATCGGATCTGTATGTCAGAGATAAGTGTTCATGCAATCTGACATGTGTGTGCAATGAGTGTAAAATAGTGTCACAACTCTCAACTCATCTTTTTTGATTAAAAAAAAATACATTTGATTTAAGACGAGTATGTTTTTCTCGCTTTCTGGGCGTGCTTGGGTACAGCAAAGTAGGTATCTGTTGGTGGTGCGGTACTTTACCATCCGTGGGAAATACGAACTAGAACCACGCGCATGCGCGTTTGAAATTTCAAACCACGCGCAATGTTCTGCGCAGTACTTGTCCCTTTAAACTAACCTAAAACCTGAGACGTGATACTATGAGAAAACGTGGAAACTATACTCTTATTACATAAAATATCGTGTGTAACGAGGCAGCGAAGTATTTTGACTGCCTTGGTACACAATATGCTATTATGTAACACGAGTATGTTTTCCTCGCTTTGTGGGCGTAGTTTGGAGCAGCAAACTAGGTCTTTGTTGCTGGTAGGGTACTTTACCGTCGGCGGGAAATACGAGCGCATGTGCGTTCGTTACATTGACCCACGCGCACTATTCTATGCGGTACTTGTCCCTTTTAAAATAACCTAAGAAGTAACACCATGAGAAAATTCAGAAACCATACTCTTATCACATTAAATAATATTAAATATCGTGTGTACCAAGGCAGCGAAGCCTTCTTACGTCCTCGTGTGTTTTCAAAAACTGACGCTCGCCCGTAAAAATACTATTTCCCTGCCTTAGCGCACAATTTACTATTCTTGATTCAATAATGTTAAGAAACAAAAATTTGTTTCTAAATTGATTTTAAACACTTTTAGTGTTAATACTCACACAGAATTTTGAAGGAAGTCATTCAAAAACTACGTAAAATACATTAATTATCAGCCAAATAATCGAGTTTTCAGATGAAAATAATAACTTGTACACCAAAAATTAGAAGAATTAAATTTTCAGTTATAACAATTAATTTTCAATCAAGAAAAAAGAAAATTTCAATAAAATAGTTAAATTTGAAAACGAACCACGCTAATTTTAAAATAAAAAATTTTAATGTGAGATTTTCACCGTCAACCCAAAAATATTTGTCAATGAATAACAAAAATTTCACCCCAAATGTTGATTGTTCAAGTCGAAAAGGCCAATTTCCTCCAAACCATTAGAGTTTAATTTTTAACCCAAAATATGCATTTTCAACTAAAAACGATTAATTTTCTACCAAAAATAGAATAGTTAAATTTTTAGTCCTAAAAATAATTTTTCAACAACAACATAAAAAACGAAGTTTCAACGAAAGAACTTAATTTTTAACAAAAAATGAAAAAGGTAAATAAATTTCCAGTAAAAAAATAATTATCAACAAAATAATACACAATTTCAACGAAATAGTTCAATTTTCAATAAAACAGATGAATTTTCAACCATTCATGAATTTTAACTAAAATGATGATTATTTAATCAACAAAATTAATTTTTAACCGAATAGTTGAATTTTCAATCAAAAAGGTTACATTTCAACCAAAAATAGAATAGTTACAGTTCCAGTAGGAAAAATAAATTTTCAACAAAAAATAGAACGAATACATTTTCAGTATGAAAAATACATTTTTAACCAAAAAAGGCGAATTTTCAACTAAAGGAATTAATTTTAATCCAAAAATGGAAGAGTTAAATTTTCAGTAAGCAAATTAATTTTCAACAAAATAAAATCAATTTTTAACCAAATAGTTAAATTTTCCATCCAAAAGATTAATTTCATATAAAAAAGACAAATTTTCCACAAAATAGTTGAATTTTCATCTAAAAAGGATCAATTTTAGTTTGAAATAGAATAGTCAACTTTTCAGTTAACATAATTATTGAATTAATTTTCAATTTTTAACAAAATACATGGATTTTCAACAAAGCACTTGAATTATTAAATGAATTTTCAGCCTAATAGTTAAATTTTTAACAACAGAAAAATAAATTTTCCACCAAAGTCGAATTTTTAACTAAATAGGTAAATTTTTAACAAAAAAAGAAGTTTCTTAACTAAAACGATTGATCGACAACCAAAATTTTTTTTTTAATTTCACTTTTAACTAAGTAGTTAAATTGTCTACTGAAAATGATATACCTCAAAACTGATCAAGGTTTTCTAAAAATATTTATTAATTTTTTTGAGCACTTTATAATATTCTGAAAATAAGTTTTTCATAATAAAGCTTTCTTCATTAAAGTAATTCAAAGTTGATGCAAGAATATAAAAGGTTTCTTGGTTCGAGTCGAATCGATTGACCCATAATATTAATATAATTTGTCAAAGAGTAAGAAAGTTATGAAATATAATTTTAAAAATCGGTTTGGAGCAGCACTTTTTTATTTAACCATATTCAAAACTAATGAAGAAGCTAAGATATTTGCTCATTAATCATAATGAGGAAGCAAAGTACTCATTTTCACCAAAATAGTAGATGAATTTCGAACCCAAATTAATTAATTTTCAACAAGAACTTGAATTATTAAACAAACAGAATTACTTTCCAATAAACTTGTTAAATTTTCGACAATGTAATAAAATTAATCTTAACTTCAGTTTATCGAAAAGTCCTTGACTCAATCAGGTTTTCCCTGTCATTTCCTGACTTTCCATAACATTCTGAAATTCCTTGAACTGGCGCAATTACGCCGGATTCGGAACAAAATAATGTATTTTATAATGAAATTTGTGGAGACTCTAAAAACATATTTTTCTGAGAGTTCTCTTCATTTTCCAGCTACTTGAGCACGTGCAGAAGCCAAAAGAGTTAATAGGCACTTCTTAATTGAATATTTGCGTAAGACTCTGAAAACATTACCTCACACCTACTTCAGCAGGGAATGCCCTTATATGTGTTTACAGAAGTGACAAAAAAAGCAATGCGGATATCTTGTAGTCTCGGAAAGTCTTTACTTTAGCCACACATTGTCGCATGTCTTTAAAATCGAATGGGTTAAAAACTATCACATGAAAGGATAAATATTATTGCATGTATCTGGAGTTCTAAAATTCCTTCTAGTTACATAATTCGCACATAAAAAACGACCCACGATAATATTAAACACCTGAAACCTTCTGTCACGAGACTCCTTACTTCCCATACATTCCGAAACTTTACTACCAGGCATTCAAGTCGCTTGAAGTGAGAATGAGCAAATAAAATTACACACCAAAGGATTGACGAAGTAACTGATCGGTTAAAAAAATATATTTTACTGACTTATTCGTCAAGATTTAAATGAGGATTCAGAGAAGCTCAAACGAAAATGTAAATAACTTAGATCCTGAGAGATTATGAAAGAGTCTCGTTTAAATATACATCTGTTCGTCGTAATCATCGAAAGTGTTGTAAAATACTGCACATGAAATAACAAGGAACAAAGGTCATGCGTAAACTTCTCGACGAGAATCGTTTACATATATGTTGACTCTGATCTGAATGAAAAGGAGGATGTCAACTATAATTATTATTGCAAATTGGAAATCTCAAATTAATTAAATTAGATTCTGAATTCCGATAAAGTTTTTAATGATGAACACAATATTATTAAGCCCTAATACTAACATAAAGTAAAAGTAATAACAAAAAATAGTAAAAGAAAGTTGATTAGATCGATACAGAAAATTTTTGGTTTCACTGTAATCGAAATTCGGTTAAATTTTGCTGCATCTCAAATTAAATTTGTTTGGCTGAACATGAACTTAAGTTTCTTGCAACTTCTTACTAATGATAATCCTAATTGCAATGGAATTGACTATTGACCAGATTCCAGGCAATTTGTCAGGGTTTTCATTCTACGGTCAATCGGTTGTTTGTAGCAAAATAACAGTCGAGCAACGGTGCTGAGAAACGTGTCGGTAATAATATCGGCGCATAATCGCACGCATTATTGAAATCTAGCTCGTATGGTGCAATGGTAGCTGCAACCATGTAGGTACTACTGATCAGTTCCGTACTCAATTATACATAAAAAGGGCCCCAAAGCTCGAGAAAAATTCAATTAAATTAAAAGAATACCTCCCGAATTTAATAAACTTGAATCATTTTATGAAATAATTAAATAATGTTAAAAAAATATCAAAACAAATCATCCTGATGAAAAGAGATATAATTTGAAAAAAACCTATGTCCTCACTGAATGCGACATATTATTTCCGAAGTATAGTTTTCAATGCTGAAGACAAATTTGACTTCCGCCTGTTGTTAACAGGTCTAATTTAATAGATATTTGTTATTAAAATTTGTAATACAAAGTTGTTTAAACTTTTTTTTTTAAAGACGATAAATGTTTTTTCACCCAAGTCGCAAGTCACGTCGATGCGTTTTTTACCGCAGTTTTTTTTACCGCAGTGCGAAAAATTTACTCAAATTTCAATGCACTGTAATTCAGGACAGATTTACTTTTTTTACATAAAACATAGGTCGATTTTTTTGTTCCTTCGTGCAGAATAAACATTTTGATAGAAAAAATTAAATTCGGATTATCCGTTTCTAAGAGATATCTTGAAAAATATGCACCCTTCTTTTCAATTTCCAAAAAATTGTACTGCATATTATTCTAGGCATCAGATGTTCAATTTTGGAACGTATAAGCCGATAACTCATATTTCATTCGTTTTAAATTTCATGCAGTTATGAAAAACCAGGCGATCAATCACATTGTTACTTTTTTCTAAATCGATAGTCTCATGCCTCACAAATGTACAAAATTCAGAAGCAAATGAAATGTGAGTGATCACATTATGTTTTAGAACTGTATGAAATTGATAAATAAGTAACAATATAATAAATCTATTAATGTAATTGATCATCTTTTGCTTTACAACTGTATGAAATTCCTAAAAAAGTAAGACTGTGATTGATCGTTTTATGTTTTAGAACTGCATGAAATTCAGAAGCAAATTACATGGTGAGAGATATCGTCCTGTGTTTTAGAAATGTATTAAATTAATGAACAAATGACAATGTAATTGATCATCTTATATTTTAGAACTGCATGAAATTCAGAAACAAATAACAAAGTGAGTGATCGTCTTATTATTTCAGAAATGAAGGAAATTCATGGACAAGTAACGATGTGATTGATAGTCTTATGTTTTAGAACTGCATGAAACTCAAAAACCAATACCAATTTGAGTGATCGTCTTATGTTTTCTAACTGTATGAAATGCATATGAATATCAAATTCTCATCATATAAGATCGCGATAATAATAATTTTATCTAACTTTAGGAAAATCTAAAGTTATGATTCTGTGTTGGGGAAGTTTCTTTAAAAAAAAGAATTAGCTTACAGTTACTTAGTGAAAAAGTAACTTCTTATATTTCCAATCAATGACTAAAGTAACTTCAAGTTCCAACAACGTTCCTTAATAAAAAACAGGTTTTTATTTTTGTAAATCACAATACAAATAACATTAACTTCCCAAAAAAATGCCATTAAAGCATGCTCAGTGTCCACACATTTCCGAAGCAGAATTTAGAGCCCAATATGAAATATATAATGAAATATTTTAAAAATCACTGTGAATATATACTTAAACTAAAAGGTACAATTCCCATCACTAATGTATTTTAATTTATGTGTAATATAGACAACAATATGTACTAAAATATGAGCGTCAACGAAAATCATTTTGTGGTTACGCCTATGCATAAACAGAATTATTTAACTACTAGAAGAAGCTTTTTGGAATAGATGGTATCAAATTGAAGAATAAACATCTTACTGCCTATTCACCAATTTTCATGAAAAAAATTTTAAACTTTTATAGCAGATTGAGAAAGAATCTAAAAAAACGTAGCGTATTTCGGAATACAACTGAATGATAATGAATGATATAAATATAAATTTGAGCGAGATAAAACAATTTGTGAGTTTTTTAAAGAACTTTTTTTTGCTTATATATAAGCAAAAGTAAGTTCTTACTCAAATACATATACTCATATATGTACATATCCTTAATATAATTTTTTGGTGAAGATTTTATTGCATTGCCTTATTTTATTAAATAATAAGCCTTATCGTTAGAGGATTATAGAAAATGTAATATGTGAAAATGCTCCATTTTAAACTTACACCTTCAAAATTGAAAAATTGTAAATTTTCAAAATTGAGCTATTTCAGAAACTCCTTCAAAATTGCATCTTCTACTAAACAAATTAAATATTGAAGAATCTTCAATTTAAAATATTTAAAATTGAATAATTGTCAATTTTAAATCTTCAAAATAGAACTACTCCAAATAAAAAGTTTAAAATTACAAACCTTTAAAATATAAATCTTGAAAATTGAATAATTTGCAACTGTATATTTTTAAAATTCAAGATTTTTTAAATTGTAAGCCTTTTTCAAAATGAGTACTAAAAATTGAAAAGTTTTTCAAATTTACAATACAAAGTTATGCAATTTTTGAGTTTTACAAATAACAATGCTGTAATTTTTATGATTTCTCTTCGAAATTTCTTTGATTTGAAGATTTTAAATTAAAAACTTGACTTTTCATCTTCAAACTCGCGCGGCGGACAGATTTTTGTAACTGAAAATATAATTTGCATTATTTGTTCAAAACTGATATTTTAAATTACAAATTAATATTTTCTAGTTGAAAATTCAACTATTTGATTGAAAATTCATGCATATTGCTGAAAATTCGTTGTTTTTTATAGAAAATTAATCTTCTTGTATACCAAATTTAACCTTTTTGCTAAAAAGTAAGCTGTATCGTAAAACATTAAATTTTGTGTTCAAGAATCATAAACTTGGCTTGAAAATTTAACTCTTTTGAGGATAATTCATCTTTTTGGCTTCAAAATTTAAAAATTGTATTGAAAATTCGTATTTTTTAGAACATTAATATTTTTGGTGGAAACTTCATCTTTTGGTTAGAATTTAACTATTTGGTGAAAACTTGCTCTTTTTTGGTTGAAAATGCAACTACGTGTTTGAAAGTTGAACTAATTTGTTAACCATTAATTTTGTTTTAGATTCATGTCTCTGGATAAAAATATAACTTCACAGAAAAAACTAAGAATAAAATTTGTTGCAGGAAATTTTTTATAGCGATAAAGTTTTGTTTAACCAACTTCACGTCTTTCAAAAAACATGTGTTTGTCATGGAAAAACAAAAGAAAGTTTAACCGATGTTTGTGTAAAGTTTATCCTGTGAAGTTAATATTCGTTGCAGAGAATCTTTCGCCGGAAATCGATGTAAAGTTTGTCTTCTGTTTTTTCTGTGTTTTTTGTTCAAAATTAATTTTTTTGTTGAAGATCTAACTATTAGGTTAAATTTTGTTCTGTATTTATCGAATTAAACTGGTTGAAAGTTCGTTTGTTTATGAAAATTAATTTTTTAAACTAAAAATTTTAACATTCCATTTTACGCTCAAAAACTGTTTTCATTTTTAGCTAAAAATTAAACTATTTGCTTTCAAATTCATCTATCCTCATTGAAAACTTATCTATTTGATAGAAGATTCGGTTGAAATTTATTCTTTTTTGTTTAAAATTCCCACGTATGTTTGAAAATTCCCTTTGTGGGTTCGAAGTTGAAATTATTTTGCTGAAAACTCGTCTTTTTGAATTAAAAATTCAACTATTTGGTTCTTAATGCAACTGTTGGATCAACACGTTTAGAACATTATCAGGAAACTATTCGGGTCCAGGATAGACAGTTTTTTTATGGTAAGACGCTAGTCTGGTGAAACTAATCTAACGTTATTCAATCTGTCTGTTGAAAATCTATTTATACTAGATGGTTGACGTTGAAGATCATTTCAAGGGCAGTCTAAATGATCAGGAAAAAATGCATTTTTTTAATGCTCATTCTTCATTTTTGTCACTGTTAAACGGCCTGGATCTTTTTAAATGTCTATACAAATATTTGAGTTAGACACTCAAAAAACGTTTTGTCATGACAGGCTAGCCAGCACCTGGTAAAAGCCCGAAAAGACCGTCTAGATTAGACGACCTAGAGTCTATCTGAACACAAGTCTGCCCCGATAATTCACTACACGAGAAAAATTAATTTTTTCTTTTTGAAAATTGATCTCTTTGGGAAGAAAATGTTTTTTTGGTAGAAAATGCAACTTTTTCGTTAAAAATCCGTAGATTTCGTAGTTTATGGACTGCCCCTGAATAGTAATCTCTTAATTTATTCTTCAATGGATAAAATTGAATATGGTTAATAAATAAAAAATGGTGGGAGAAGGATGAAGATGTTTCCTCTTTCATGAATGAGGACGTAAGCCAGACGAGTAATTTGTTTACTGTTGAAATAAATTTCCTCCAAGATGCCCCTATAGGCACGATACTGTCACGTTAGTAGGAGGCGGTGCGGCGGTGGCCTGTAGACGGGCGCTAACTCCAGGCACGTGGGCAGTAAGACTTTTTTTTTCGAAATTTGATATTTATAGAGAGTCAATAGCCTGACGTCATACCTCTCTCGTCTTAGTAGGCGCATCGGTACACCATGTGATTCATACCTTGCAGGTCAGTGCAATTTAAACTGCATTGATCTCTCTTTCCTTATCAACCTCTTCATTTTATTTTCAACCAACTTTCTTCATTTTATCAAGATTTCTCATTTTGCTGTAACCAAAAATTACACTACCGTTGGAAATTCTCTCTACGACCAGCGCGCGTAATATTAGAAATCACTGCTGACTTTGAAACGTGATTACTCGTTATAAAGTAGAGCGAAAAACTTTTTTTTTTTAACCACTGAAAAGATTATTAAACTCCACGTCGAATGATCTGTAATAGAGGCGTTCCCGTGTAGAAATTATGTCCGGGTTCCGGCAGGGTTACCCTGCTTGTATCCGGAATCTGGGCAGGCTGCCCGGTCGGATTCTAGTTGGTTTCGTCACGCTGCGCTGGTTGGATCCCGGCCGGGTTACCCGATCCGATCCCGAATACAAATACCGATGGTAATGGATAACCTGGCGTCCATCGACGTTTTACTCCGTTTTTAGCATTAAAGACTCCGGAAGTCGACGAATCGTTATTACGTGCAAGCATGATAACGTAATTAAAACCTCGTTCGGAAAAAGTGATTTCTCTTCTTATTACGTTTTTCGATTATTCAAGATAATATATAAATACATTAAAAATAAGCAAAAATCGTATCACAAAAAAAAGGTATAATTTCACTGGGAAACTATGTTTGAATATAAAAAAGAAGTTGGTCAACGATTTCGCAGTCACGGCAAGTCTGGGAACCGCAGAACCAAAAGTGGGAAACCATATAATTAAAATTAGTTTAATTTTTCTTTCATAATTGATAAAAAAAACACCTAAAACACAAAAAATTGGTCTTTTGCCTGTCAGATATTTGCAAACAACCCACTTACTGCAGTCGTTTGTGGATATTTTTTAAGATGTTTTTAAGGTTATGATACTTCTATTATGCACCATTTTTGACCCGACTGGGTCCCGGTGGGAACTCGGTCAGATCCCGGCCGGGCAATCAACAAAATACTATCCCGGTTTGACCTGGTCAGATTCTGGCCAGAAACCTTCTTCTGGTCGGGTCAAACCGGGCAATTTCTACACGGGTTTTCGACTTTTTTAAAAGAATATACCACGTCAGAACTTTTAAATGATAATGCAATAATTTATTATTTTTGCACCCCGACTTCAACTTCTGGAAAAACTTAGGAAAGCTGTAGCAAAAATCTGAGATCCATAGAGCAAAATCTTTTATGTTAGATCTTTAATTTAAGGGCATGTGACACAGCTAAATACCTATATTACCGACCACAGTTTTTCAGTTCACTGAATGTTTTTTTGAACCTAAGAACTTTTTTTGTAAGTA
>NC_046659.1:121467521-121475958 GCF_010883055.1 Belonocnema kinseyi | reverse complement strand
TACTTACAAAAAAAGTTCTTAGGTTCAAAAAAACATTCAGTGAACTGAAAAACTGTGGTCGGTAATATAGGTATTTAGCTGTGTCACATGCCCTTAAGCCAACAAAACCTTCAAAAAATCTTCATAGGTTCTCGAGCAGCGATTCGAAATTGCTCGACACTTGTCTTCAGTATCCCCACTACTGCCATGATAAGCTAAGGATGTAAATGTTCTCGCATTTTTCTCTCTATCTCTGCACTCTCATTAAAGCCCATGATGATTCCTCGCGAAAAACTTTAAAGTTAATCAAATTTTTACTTCTGCCATGTAGCCCCACTGCTCCACGTTGGTTTTTTAATCATACCTCGAAAACCCGTAAAGATTTTTTCCATAAGCAGCCGACAGCGTTAATCGCCGACTGAATTTTTACATTTGAGACTTGGACATTTTTAGTCGTACTTCGAGAACGCGTGAAGATTTTCCAAATTGTATCGGCTTTATTTAAAGATAAGAATTCAAAGAATATGTGGTATGAATTTCAGATCCTTGCTAAAATTTTACTAGGTTTTTCCAGAAGTTGAAGTCGAGGCAAAAAATTCAAGAAATTCTTTAATCTTTCACACGGTTTTTTTAAAGTTTCTCGCTCCTTTTTTGAACGCGTTATCACCTTTCAAATTCCGGAATAATTTCTAATACTACTCGCGGTCGTCGTAACAACAATTTCCGACAATAATGTACTTGGTTAATTTAATTATCAGTACAAAAAATTTCATTAATTTCAAACTTACTGATTAAACTGTTTAATTAATGAGTTTTGCAAAGTAAATAGCTAACCCAAACCTAAAATTTGTAAACGCTCCTTATTTTGAAATTTTCAAAGTTTGGAAATTCTGAACATTTTAAATAATTTATTAACCATTACCTCCATAAGTTCACGATTAATGTCAATATTTTGTTAAGAAGATGAAATTAATCAAATATTCCAAATCAAAATTTAGTGGTACATGGTATCAAAATTTCAATATCAGGTCTGCTAAAAAATCTCAATTTAGGAAATCCGCGATTTTCCCTGACATTATTCTGGCTTATAAAAATGTCTTATTCATGAAACAACAGTCACACAGAATTGTATAAGGGGTTATCCCCAAATTACGTCAGACATACGAAAAATAAATGAATTTTCAAGCAAATAGTTAAGTTTTCAACTCAAAAAGATCAAGCAAGATCAAGTTTGAACAAAAAATGGAAAAATTACATTTTAATTAAAGAAAAATAATAAGTATTAACAAGTTCATATTTCCAACAACAATATTTTTATTTTCAATCAAAGACGGTTGAATTAAAACAAAAAATACGAATTTTCAACCAGTTTTTTTCATCTTTAACCAAAAAAATCCCTGAACAAAATTAATTAATTATCAAACAACTAGTTGTATTCTTAACCAAAAAATATTAATTTTTTAGCAAAAAAGATGGCATTTAAAACCAAGAAGACGAATCAACAAAATAATTTCCTTTTTACTAAAGAAGATTTATAAGTCAAGAAGAAAAAAATCTCAACAAAATTATTGAATTTTAAACTCAAAAAGAAGAATTTTAAGCACAATAATAGAATTTTTGAAAAAAATAGATGGATTTTTAAACAAATTGATCAATTTTCACCAAAAAAAGATTGGTCTTCAATAGAGCATATGAATTTTCTACCAAGAAGACGAATGTTTACCAAAATACATGAATTTTCAACCAAATAGTTGCATTTTCAACTAGAAAATATTATTTATCAACCAAAAATGAATTCATTTAATTTTTAGTTAGAAAAATTAATTTTTAACTAAGAAAACAAATTTTTAATCAAATATATGATTTTTCAACCAAATGATTAACTATTCATTAAAAAATATCAGTTTTGAAAAAAAAGAATAATGAATTTTTCAGGTGAAAAAAATTATTTTTCAACAACAAAAAACGCATTTTCAACAAAAAATTTAAAGAATTAACCAAACAGATCAATCTTCAACCAAAGAAATAAACTTTTGACAAAGCTGTTCAACCAAGATAATTAATTTTCATTAAAAATCGCATTTTTAGGTAAGTAGTTCAAATTTCAAGCAATGTGATGAATTCTTAATCAAAGAAATCAATTTTCGACTAAGCAGTTCAATTTTTAGACAAAAGAGATGAATTTTCAATCCGAAAAGACAAATTTATCATCCAAAAAGACGATTGTATAAGAAAGCAGTGAAATTTTCGATCGAAAAAATGTTACTTTTTACAAAAATAATTGAATCTCCAACAAAATAATTAAATTTTCAACTAAATAGTAGAATTTTCAGCCAAAAGTGATGAATTCTGAACGAAAAATATATTAGTGCACTTTTTAATTTAAAAAAAAAAAATTTACTTTCAACGAATAATATTTGGATTTTCTTATTGGACTTAATCGCACTTTATCAGAAAAAACTGAGTTGACTTCCTGCTTTGATTAATTGTAAGACTAATCCTTAATACCAAATTAATTTATAACCTCGGCTAGAAACGTCAGTGTCACCAATAAGATAACTTTAATTAAATTGATACGGAGGCTGTGGCTAGTGCAATTGTACCTTCCAACTGGGACTAGATGTCCTTGGGCTGGGAAACAAAATCGGTATTTGTTCATGTCAGCAGAAATAAGTATATAATCTCATTAGCATAGATACAAAGGATCGACTTGCGCAATTGTTCGTTGAATCGTTACTTTGAAGCATTCGAGTCTTCGGTTTAGGTAGGTTAGCATGAAACAGTCTGCAAGACATGAAAGAGACGCCCACGAACTTTTACAAAGGAATTTTGGTAGCTGATTGTGAATCAACTCAGATTTTCAATGACAGTACCAGTGAATTTAAGGTAACCTTCGGACGATCAATAACAACATTTCCCATTATTAATATTTCTCCGAATCTGTACATTTCTCTTATAATCATTTGAATATTCATAAACCAATTTGAATATTTGCACATTCTTGTATTTAAAAATGCTTCCGAATTTTGTCAGATGACAAGTAAGATTTTTAATACAGATAAAATCGGATTTTGTAGAAGAAGTATTTTAGATTGCGAGTGACTTAAGATTGGAAGAAAATATGTTTCCTGCTTGAGGCTGTTACTTAATGCTTATTATGAGAGATACGAGTCATGAAACTTTTATTTTTAGATTCTTAAACTATATTCAACAAACTGTTGAGAATTAGTATCATTTGAATATCCCAAAAACTAGACTTAACAACTTTTATGGAATCTATCCTTTTTTCAATTAGAAGTTCTTGGTACAATGGAGTTAAGAATAATTATTTTACATGAAAATGAAGATAAAAAATAATTAAAAAATTGAAGCAGTCTATTCTCGTTGATACATCATTTTTGCTATTTTGTTTGTAGTTTGTAGATGGAAAAAAAGTATTCCTGAACCAACGATATTCATTCTTGATCTGGCCAGAAATATAATTGAAAACAAACCAATGTTATTAGTAGCGAAATTTATTTTGATTGTTTATACTAATAATAATCTTCCAATTTTCTCACTCAGGTGGTCTATATTGACACTCCTATTTCCGTTCGGGTTTCGTGTGTTTTGTGTCTCGCAACTTTTTCTATCACGTCATTGTGACCGTTTATTAGTATATGTCACTTTGAAATCTTACAAAACTGTTTTTACTTAAAGCAACATAATGGGAAAGTTGTTTTTTGACAACTTATAAAGTCTGACATTCTTTTCAAGGAAATAATTTCATTCACTGCCTAAACATCGAAAAAAGTTTAATTGGCCTGCGACATGTAGAACACACTATTATGCATCTTCCAAAACTGGACAAATTCATGAAAAACACAATAAATCAAAATTAAAAAAAAAAAATACACTTCATCGAAAGTCTGAAAATGTGTAGCAAAAAGGATTTTCATTTTATGCTCAAAGATCGCCGAATAACATCCATTCCCCTATCACACCAACTCAAGACTCTACTATTTTGTTAAATTTTTCTAGTTTTCGGGAATGTTTTGGTGTGTGTTCCACATTACCTGAAGGGATCGGAATTTTCGACGATCTTTAGGCAGTAAATAATGTAACTTTCTATTGAAAAAATTCAGACATTTGCAAATTTGAAGGAAAATTATTTTAATTTTTTTCGTTTATAATAAATGTTACAAACTTGAGTTTCATTGTAAGAAAATCATTTATCGATGATTTTCAAGTTCTCAATAAAATTTTGCCCTTGAGATTAAAATGATTAAATTTTAAAAATCGTGAAGCACAATTTGAAAATTGGTTTTTAGCGTCTTAATTTAAAAATTATAATTCAAGAATGCTACAATTTGTATATGAAGTTTGTAATTTTTTAATGGCAGTGATTTTTTTACAGAAATTATTTAATTTCATTATTTAAATTTTTTAGAAAAAAATCTGTTCAGTCACTTTTAAAGTCCCTTATGACCACTGCATGCTATGATAATTAGTAATAATATATTTAATCTCTCAAATTTAACAAAATTTTAGTAACAAATACTAAAAATGTGAGGAGAATTTCACTCTCGAAATTGTAACATTTTCCTAGAGAAACTCTTCATAGTTAGTTTATAATTCAATAATTTTAGATTATTAAATTCTCTGTTTTTTTTTTTTAAATTTTAAAAATGTTAGAATCTCAAATTTAAAGACTTGAAAGTTACACAATTTTCAGTTTAAGTAATTTGTAATTAAAAAATCAAAATTGCGCAATTTCGAACATTGAAATTATTGCAATAATTTTAGAGTTCTGAATTTTCATGTTGAACGTTAAATTTTCCAATTTCCCTTTAATAAGTTTTTATTTTGCAATTAAAATCTAAATAGTTGAAATTTGTAAGGGTTGTTTGAGCATACAAAATTTTTAATATATTCCTTGTCCATAGAAATTTTTCAGTTTTTAATTAAGTTCGAATTCGTTCAATTTTCCACTTTCTGACGTAAATTTTTTTTCATCTTTCCCATTTAAAGATAATTTTTATTAGAAAATTACGGTGAATGTATTTTTTATCTTAGAAAAAAATGTCAAATCAATTTTAATGTTAAATTATACATTTTATATGCAATAACAATTTAAAATTCTAGGATTTTAGAAGCTTTCATTTCGAAACATTAAATTTAATCTTTAATTTCAAATAGTCAAATTTCAATCGCTTCGAAATAAAAGTGATTTAAATTCAAAAGTTTTTAATTATATATTATTCAATTTTAAATAATTTTAATTAGAAGTAACAGACATTTTAATTCCATTGAATTTTGCATGATCCAATGTTCAAAATTCTAATCTGAATTTATTCAAATTTGATCATTAAGAAATTTTGTATTTTAAATATTATTGTCCTTTTTTTAAGTTAACCTAAAGTTATTCGATTTGGAACGTTTTGAAATGAAAATCGTTCAATATATATTTTTTGAATTTCGAAAGGTTTCAATTCGAAATTATTAATTCTTGTTATAAAAAATGTGTTAAATATAATATTTAAAAATTTGTTTCAAAATTGTTTTGTAAATTGTTTATATTTTTAATGTCAGGAAATAAATTTACTACTAGTTATTTACTAGAAATTTATTACTAGTTATTAAAATATCACATTTTTAAATCTTTAAAGCAAACATATTATTTAGCTGAAATCAAAACGTTGAAAGTTAATGTTGAAATTATAAAAAGTAAAATAAGTGGGATTCACAGTAGAACTGATTCTTTTTTTATACTTTAAAAAAACTCGGATAAAAAGCTCTGAATTGGGGATACAGTTGGTTGTTTAGAAAAAGAAAATTACTTTTTACAAATATATTTTTATTTTGTTGAATTAGCAATCCAAGCGGCTAATGCGTGTACTTCTAAAAGAAAATGACGTTACCGACATATTCGACAGTTGGTTTCTACTTTACCAGTTTCAAATGGTATAGAAAAATTAGTAAGGTAAAATGATAAGTATGTACATACGTAACTCCGATGGTAAGGAAGAATTCCTGCGTTCTGTTTTACCAATCGAATAAAGCGCTCTTTTGAGCAATCATTTGAAATTAATCGAGGATCAGGTAGCAAGACACCTCCTTATCACATAACATTTAAGGAAGTTTATAACTCATTCAGAAAACAAGTTTTCTTTCCAAATTACGTCGAATCACGCATACATGATATCGGATAATAAAAAAAAAAATACTTTCAAGGAGGCCAATTACGGAGCATTAACGGTTTGTAAATCCTATCGATCGCGTGTTCGAGTTTGACCAAAACTGGGACAGTCTCGTATCATCGACAATATCCCCGAATCACAGCGACAATTCTGCACGCAATCTTATTTTTTATCAATTTTATCGGTGTAATTCTAAGATCTCAGTTTTTGATTAAATTCGGATTTTTTTAAATCTCGAAAGTTTGTTTTATCAAATTGACCAATATATTTGCAAAGTTTTTTTTGAAGGCTAGTCTTTGTTTAATAATTACATTATTTACAAGGTTTCCAATTTTTTTAATAGGTCACAGTAAGCATTGAAAAATACATTTTTTTATATGTAAAAAACGGAAACTAATTTCTTTTTGATAAAAAATACATTTAAAAAAGTATCCCCTATAAACAATTTTTAACTATTTTGAACTTGGCGAACTCTATAAATTCAAATTTTGAAATTATTATATATAATTATATAATCAATTATAATGTACAATTATTTCATTCTGTCAACATTGAAGCGTCTCTGTTTTCGTTCGCTTTCCGTGTTTTTGGTCTAGTAACTTTTTCTATTAGAGACTGTCCATAAAATGAATTATTAATTTGAAGGGGGGAGGGGCTTAGTTAGAGTAAAAATTCTATTACTTGGTTGCAAATTAAATTTTGTTGTTGAAAATGTAACTATTTTGTTAAAAACTTATATTTTTTTGTCAAAGGTTCAAGTACTTTTATATCTAGTTTAAAAGAATTGGTCACGTGACATTCTGGTGCATACCCTTAACTATTCCATTTTTAGAAAATCATCTTCTTGTTTAAAATATTATCTCTTAGGTAAAAAATAGTTTCTTAGATTGATCGTTTTTGTGGAAATTTTTGTTTTGTTAATGATTCATCATTTAATTTGAAATTTCACCTCTTTGGTTGAAAATGTAATTTTTTTGTTGAAAATTCTTCTTTTGTTTTTTTATTAAGGTCATATGAGCGTAAACATAAAAATTTTGTTTACATTTTTTCAAACCCAATTTACGTTCACACGAACCCCACACGAAACTCGATATCGCGTTTAGTGTGAACATAAGATGGATTTGAAAAAATGTGAAAACATTTGTTGAGGTTACGCTCACATGGTCTTAAGAACTAATTTCTTTGAACTTAAGATGTAACTATTTCATTTTTTATTCCACAATGATATTTTTAATTAACAACTGATCTTTTCTAGGTGAAAATTTCAACAGTTTCTCTAAGAAATCGTTTAAGTTGAAAATTGATCTATTTTGTAACAGATTCGTATGTTTTCCTTGAAAATTCAACAATTTGGTATAAAATTAAACTGTCTGATTGAAAATTAAATTTTTTGTTCAAAGTTCATATTTTTGGTTGTAAATCCCACCATTTGATAGAAAATTCGTTACTTTTTTGCTCAATTGAACAGGTTAAAATTCGGAAATGTTAATACATTTTTTGTACTGAAAATTTTGACTATTCCATTTTTAGCTGAAAAGAAATATTTTGTGGTTGAAAATTCAACTACTTTGTTTAAAATTCATCTTTCTTGATTAAAAATTTATCTATATGTTTGAGAATTCAACTATTTCATTTTTAAAATTTCTTCTGGAAGAGAATGCATCATTTATGATAGAAGAGTCACTTTTCTGGGATGAAAATGAACTCTTTTATGTTGAAGATTAATCTTTCGGGGTTAAAATGCAACTGTTTTTGGTTGAACTTTTATCTTTTTTGTTTTTAAATTCTGACCATTTGGTTTTAACTTTTAGGTTGAAAATTAAACTAGTTTGTTTAAATTTCGTACATTGTGATCGAAAATTCATCTTTTATGGTAGAAAAGTCATCGTTCTTGGTCTAAAACGTAACTTTCTTGATTGAAAATTTGTCTTTATGGGTTTAAAAATTTATGTATTTGATACAAAACCTTTTTGGTAGGAGATTCGACAATTTTGTTGAAAATACAATACAGTTCGACTTGAAACTGAGAGAATTTTGAGCTATTACTTTCTCAAAGTCAAGACTTCAAAATAAGAAGATTTTAACACGTGCCACTGAAAACTGAATTATTTTTTACTTTGAAATGTTCCAAAATATTAAACATTTAAAACTCAACTTAAGAAAAGCAACTTTTAACTTTATTATCACACCATTAAGCCATTTCCCTTTCGGGGTAGGCGTGACTCACTCGGCAGGGGAAAGGAGTAGTGTGTGGATGGGATAGAGATTTTTCAGATTGA
>NC_046659.1:121454258-121467421 GCF_010883055.1 Belonocnema kinseyi | reverse complement strand
ATGTCAATTGCGTTAATTTTACTCTTATCTTTTTCTTGATAAGTCCATGTCTCGCTACCGTATAGTACAGTCGGTACAAATATAGAATTATGTATTGCCATAAAGGCTTATAATCGTGCAATATCAAAAAGTCTTCTTTTTTAATTTTCAATTAAATATCTTAAAATTATCGGATTTTTACTTGCAAATTCAAAAAAAAAAAAAACTTAAAATTCAATAATATATAACGGAATATTTCAAGAATGAATAATAGTTATATGAAGTGTTCAAAAATCAAAGATTTAAAATTGAAAAGTAAAAAATTGTGCTGTTTAAAATCGAAACAGATGAAAATAGAACTATCTGAAATTAATATCTATTAAATCCTTTTAAATACCGATTAAATTTGGAAAAGTATAAACCGCAATTAAAAAATTATTAATTCTTAAATGACTTACATTTAATTTAAATAACTGAAATTTGTAAGGGTCTGGCGCGTGTGCATTTACTACTGGTTAATTGATAAAATTTAAAAGATTTTGAATTCTTGAATAAAAAATAACTATAGAAATGAAAAATTCAGAAGAATTATCTGTATTTAAATCATAGATATATTTCATAACGTTGACTCCAAACTTTGACAGCATTTGAAATCGTGCCTGCTTGTCGTTTTGTTCTGCGTGGACGCGCTCTAATTCCAATCTATACAATTTTCATAGAAAGTTCAAACCAGAAACCAATTACTACTGTATAAATTATAAAAGATCCACCTAGTTATTCCGCACGATCTTATGGCATGTGTTGAACTCTGGTTATGCAAGATCATTAATTTTGAAATTAAAAGTATACGAGAATTAAAAATTAGAATTTAATATGTCAAATGAAATTGAGTTTTCGTAATGTACAACGAAAAAAGAAATTAAAATAAAAAGTGAAACTGTTTTCACTATTTCATCAATGAAAAACAACTACAAGAATTTTAAACAAATCTTAAGCAAGCAAACAAATAAATGGCGCATAGCGCCATTTTTTATTAATTCTCGAAACTATCTCAAAACTACTCGAAACTAAATACTAAAAAAAGACGAATTTTCAAATGAGTAATTGAATTTTGAACTAATAAAGAAAAATTTTTAACAAAAAATGGAAGTGTAAAAAATTAATTTTAAACCAAAATGATGAATTTTTAACATTAGTTATATTATCAGTTGAAAAAAATAATGTTAAAAAAAGTCATTTTAAAGGAAATAGTTATATTTTAAAACAAAGTGATATGTCAACGAAAATTATTAATCTTCAATTGGAATAGTTAAATTTTAAGCCAAAAAGATGATTTTTTAACTAATATTATGAATCTTTGACTAGAATAATCAAATTTTAAACCAGAATGTTTAATTTTCATACAAGAACATAAATTTCTACTAAAACAGACGATTTTTAACTAAAAAAAAATGTTGAGAAAAAATTGAACTGTTAAATTTTTAGTTAAAGGGAGTAATGTTCAACTAAATTTTGTAACTAAAATTATAGAATATTCATCTGAAATAATTACGTTTTCAGTTTAAAAAAATTAATTTTCAAGAAAAAAAACAACGTACCTTTAAAAAAAAGAAAGAGAATATTGTTCAAAAACTGAATATGTATTAAGAAAGAGTGAAGGCGGGAAATTTGAATATGTGCACTTTATAGTGGGAAGAAGAAAGTACCGATCGTTCCGGTTTATCTATCTGGTGGCGGTTCCACCTCGATACGCATCCCTGCTTTCAAGAATCCTAAATAAGCGTTCAGAATTTGTTATTACAGTAATGACGATAAAAGAACTATTTACCAGTAATAATATCTTTGCTAGAAATATAATCAAGAAAAATCCACAGCGCAGGGGATTCGAACCCCAGACGGTAAAAATGCCTAAATTTAAAAAACAATGTGCTCTAGTAGGGTAGCCCTTATTTTTTACTTTCGACTTTCTTTGCTCTCAATCCACCACCCGGCTTTGTTCTAATTCACCAAAAAAAAACTTCAAATTTGACCGAAATTTATTAATATTTAGAGGTTGCGCAAAGATCATGAAGATTCTCATTGATTTAACATGGGGAATGTCAGCACTCCTCCTCCCCTCTCAAAGAAACCCCCATAAGTCACAAATTAGAATTTGAAGTAATATTCCGGTTTATTAACGCTTTTTGAAAGTTATATTTCATAAACAATCATAAATTAATAATTCAGGAATACTCAATAAGTCGTAAAGTGAACGTATTTTAATATTTTAAAATACTCATTGCTTTCTTAAGAATACTCGCAAATATTTCATCAGATTTAAATCGTTCAAAAAATTTAATTTTGTTTAAATATTTTACTTTGTTTTAATATTTTATGTTTGCCATTTTTAAAAAGAATAAAATATTTTTAGGTAACACATAGTTTTTTTCTGTTTTTCTATTATTTCATTTTCCCACAAATTTCATTGGTATGAGTTATTTATTTTTTCTGCATAAAAGCCGTAAAATAAATCAAATTTTTGGAACAGTTTTAATTTGTTTAAAGATTTAAGAGTATTCTTATAAAACAAGGTACATGGAGAAAAATTTAGAGAGATTCGCAGAAGTGCTCATTGATTTTATCACGCTTGGGCTCGAGGACTAAGATCTCGGAACTCTGCTTTTAAATCATAGAGTTCGAGACTGTAAAGCACGTGAAAATTGTAGCTTGAAAATCACGCGCTTCCTTGAACTCAGATCCCGAAATTTATCTCATTGTGGCACCTAAAAATATTTCGATCCTTCGAAAAACAGCAAAAATAAAATATTCAAACCAAATAACATGTTTAAGCGATTAAAATATGAAAAAAATTACGAGTATCCTTATAAAACAAATTAGCACTTAAAAATACCAAAATATGTCAAAATTTTGGTCGGATGAAATATTTCTCCTTCAAAAAAAGTTAATTTTTAATCAAACAGTTGAATTTTCTTTCAAATTTTTTAATTTCCCATCTAAAACCATGAATTTCCTGCAAAGCAGTTCAATTTTCAACCCGAAAATATGATATTTAGACTAAAATGGTGATAGATGATATTTGAACCAAAATTTTTTTTTATTTTTAATAAAAAATAGTCAAATTCCACCAAAAAATACGAATTTTCAAGAAAATATTTACATTTACTTTTTTAAACACAAAGATGGATTTTCAACTAGGCCAATTTTTTTATGTAGTCCAACTTTCAACCAAGTTGTTCATTTTTGTACCAAACAAGATGAATTTTTAACAACATAGTTGCATTTTCAACCAAATAATCGAATTTTTAACAAAACGAGATCAATTCCGAACCAAAAATAATTTGATTTTCTTATTGAATTCTATTAATTTAGTTCGAATTTAAGTTTAATGTAGAAAAAATAAAATATTTGAACAAATCACAATTGTTTAAACATTTATGAGAGTATATGAGCAAGGCGGGTTCTAACTCAAGATTCCTACCTTACCGGCATCGAGAAGCTGCGACCTGTAGTGGTTCGTGTCCGTGCTAAATTTTCTGGAAAAAAAGGGTTCGTGTCCGTGCTAAGCTTCGAGAACATTCTCGAAGGATCCTGATGACGTCACGATTACGCTATAGTCTGTAGCCAAATTCATGTAAACAGGTTCAAGGTTATTGTGAGAAAGACAAGGATGATTTATTGCTACCTTCGAGATAAGACGTTTGTTAAATGCGCAAAAGATGCAGGTGTATAGATGAAATTTTATATGGAGAGCTACCTATGGCATCCTGTTTTGACTATTTATTTGATTTATTGCTTCCTGATAGATGATACTTTAGCTAAAAATTCCTGTCTTTATTTGTTTAATGCGCAAAAGATGCAGGTGGACAGATGAAATTTGATATGAGGGATATGCATGGCCTCCTGTTTTGATAAAAAAAATTCCGGCCTTTATTTTTTTAATGCATATAAGCTTATAGAAGATTCTAGGAAGATCTGATGATGTCATAAAATAATATTGCGCAATTATGTGCCGGCAGAATTTGCGAAAGTTAATCGAAGGTAAGAAAGGTATTTAAAATCATTCCTTATGGTGAGTCAAATGTTCTGGAATCCTTGTTGCTTTACTCTGGTATCAAGTAGCGAGCGAGGACTATAGATAACAGCTACACGCGTTTAAACTCGCAGAAGCATTCACACATCGGCGGTCTGAGGCTGCACACATATCATTTCCTATGCTATCGTTCTGTAGAGAGATCACTTCTTTTTACAGCTCGCAATCATTTGCTTTCGTATTCATTCTTTTACATATGCTAGGTCCGTCAACCTCTGGACGGGGTATATGTAACAAGATACTGAAAACAATTTAGAGACTCGAGAGAGAGATTATAGACAGCATGAATTTAATTCGAGACCTTTCATGGATGTTTAGTAAATGCTAAGAGTACACTGCCCGACGCTTATCGCTCCTTATGTCATGCAACAATATTCGAGCTGAGGTGGCATGCTTCTTTATCCACAGATATATGCTTGCTTTTCAGCTCTCATTTAGAAAGGTCAGTTTTTTCCCTTTTAAATGTTAAAGATTCAAACTAAAAGTTTTAAAATGCAACAAAATTAATATAATAAAATATTTGAATTTTTTCAATCATCCACTAAGGCTATTATATAATACAGTCTATAGAAAATCAAGGATGATTTCATTCAGCGTTAAAATTTTTTCTATAATGCCGAATCTTCTATAACTAATAACATCAAATTTCTACTGCGCAATTTTTTCGCAAAGAACTTCAAGCTTATTTTCAATGACGCAATACATTTTTGCGATGTTAAAAACTTATATCCGCACGTGTGGATTATAATGTAGAAAGTTCTAGAATATTTTGACAAAGAGGGGATATAATAATAGGTAAGAATGGTAAATGATGTGCAGCAAGTATAGTTTAGGGAGAAAGAGAGATGGAGAGCTATGTATTAAAAAAATGTTTTTAATCAAAAATAATTTTGTAATATTGCAGAAGGCTTTGCGATTGAGCGACTTGAAAAATACCAACAGATTTTTAAGAGGTCCTAGTACATACAGTTGATCACTGTAACAGATTTTAGAATTTTATATTGATATAGCTAGGATGCCAAATCAACCATTTGAGATGAAGACAATACATTCTGAAAACGCTTGCTAGAATTTATAAAATAAAATCAGCTCTATAAATATTAGAGTTTGACTAAGAAACGTCGAAATCTCTTTCACATAATAGAGTAATAATCTAAAAAAGATTCAATTTACTTACTTCAAACATTAAAATAAAGCAACATAAATAACAAAAATAATTCAGCAGTATTAAAATGTAATGCAAGGCAACTGTGATTCAAACATTGGAAAAAAAAATAATACAGTGGTCACGTGAGCATCTACCTTCTGGAACTTTTAAATCCAAATTTAGTCAAATAGAAATTAAAAAATACAAAAATTAATATAGGTTATAGAAATCCAGGATGATATATTGCTTTCTAGCTAGCTAATTTAATACAGAGACCATAGGAATCTACTTTACTGATATTCTACAGATGTAGTGGTTTTTGCTATGTTTCCAGAATATTCTCAATAACATCATCGAACTCCTACTACGCAATTTTTTTCGTAAACAACTTCAAGGTTATTTTTAATGTTGCATTACTTCTTTTTACGTTTTTCAATATTATATACCACACGTGTCGATTATAACTTAAAACCTTCTAGAACAACTAGACAAAGAGGGAGATATATTATTAGATAAGGATGGTAAATGATATGTAGCATGTATAGTTTAGGGAGAAAGAGAGAGATAGAGAGAGCTATGTATTAAAAAATGTTTCAACACAAAAATAATTTTCCAAAATTTACAAGTCGATAGAAGGGTTTGCGATTGGGCAACTCGAAACCAGTTACAAATCTCACAGCATGCATCATCAAAATGAATTGCATCATATAAACATTTTTGCACGAATTTTGAAGAATGCCAACAGATTCTTAAGGGCATGTGATACTTGGAAAATTGTCAATTTTACCAGTTTTAGGTTCCCCCGGCTTTTTTTCTAGAATAATAAATATTTTGTCTTAAAAATTTTGGAAATGATAGCGAATATGCTAACGGACGTCCCCACACACTTTTTTTGTAGGTTAATTCAAAAAAGTTTTAATTTAGCAAAATGTGATTAATTTGCATAGCGCTTAGGAAATAGTATCGATTTTTTCAGTGTTACATTCCCCCGGCTCTTTTCCTAGGATAAGAAATATTTTGCCTTCAAAATCTGAGAAATGATAGCGAACATGCTAACGGACGTCCCCGCACACTTTTTTTGTGTTTATTTATCCAAAAATTTTTGATATTGCTAACAACATGCGTGCATATTTCGAGGTTATGTGTGTTACAATTCACCCAAGCGTTACTTCCAAACTACACAATATTTTTGGCCGAAAACTTGGCACTTACAAATAAACATAGTAACTAATCTCCCGGAACTAACATTGTTTGCAGCCAATCAAAAAAGTTTCTTTTATAAATAATTTTCAGATTATCGGAAAGGCAGAGATGAAAAACGACGTAACCTCAAGAGAATGCATATGCAGACAATGTTTATTTAGCACAACAAATTTTGTTTGTTATTATCCCTCAAAAAAGAGTCCGGGGACGTCCGCTAAGATATTTTATAGCATCTCCGAATTCAGTTTTTAAAATTTTTCATTTTTGTGGAAAAAAAGCCGTGGAAGCTGTAAGTATCACATGCCCTTAAGAGATCCTTTCAAAAATAGTGGGTTACTGTAACAGATTTAGAATTAATACCCGGAAGCCTCGTAGTATTGAATCAACTATTTTGAGATCCAAACCGGGGGGGGGGGGGGGGGGGGGGAGTTTGTTCTAGAACGGAGAAGATCTAACAAAAATTTCACCAACTTTAAATAAGAACCACCCTAGTTTTATGGCTTAATGCTTACAGTGAAACCGCCACTCAGAATCTAACTATAATATAATGCTTAAGTCGAAACTTCTTCGTTTCATTTGATCCAAATTATGCACTGTGATTGATGCAGGCACTAAAATGTATCTAATCTAACGCTTAGGCTAATAACAACAGCATGCAGTTTGATTGTTCAGGCGCAATAATGGTGGTCATGACATAGAAAAGAATCGACCATAATTTCATGTAGGGTGATCGCACCCCACAGTGAAAACGATTTACGCCACGCGAACACGCAATTCAATTCTTCAGACCACCCTGAAATCCCTTAAATTTATTTGACACCCGCTCCCCAAGGTACGAGATTGCTCCATTGCTCTAGGCTCTAGGCTGATAGCGCATTTCGAAATTATTGCTTTATAACAGTAATTCGAGAACAAGAAGCTCATCTGGAATCAGCTTCCTTATTGTCTTCCAAAATGTATTGCTTCTATTTTATAGGATGGTCGATCTTGCTAATTAAAGATAAATCAAGGGCGACAGTGCCTGATTACTAAGCTGGTGCTTATTTTTCGATTTTTTACTCTTCTTGGTCTCATCCCCCTATTTTTTTGGAATGCCCAAAAAAAAAATTAACTCACCAAATTTAAGCGAAATCGGTTTATATTGACATGTGGCCCAAAGAACCCGAAATTTGAACAAAAATTACAATTTCTACAATTAATAATGAAGTCTCCCCCAAATTCTTACAAGAGGCAGATTTATTTATTAGTAAGCACGTGATGAAAATTAAAACTCAAAATTTTGAAAAAATTCAAGATGACTGCACAATTGTTTAAACTTATTATTGCCTTCTTTCTCAATGAGATTTTTTCAGGCTTCAATTAAAAGACTACCTTCTTTTGAAGAAAAATTTCGTAATTAATGAAAGTTAACCTTTTCAAAAATTCAAAATGGCGCCTTATGAAATGTTCAAAAACTCGTATTTTCTATGCTTTTCGTCCAAAGATCTTCAAATTTTAAAGAAAAATCAATTGTATTGTTACAAAGTGCATGATTCGAAGTAGATATCGAAATTTTCACAAAAGTGATAATACTGATAATTGAGGTTTTAATCATATTAAAAAATTATTTAAATCGATTATTTCATTATCAGTAAATACTTTCCGAAAACATATTTCATACATTGTTTAAATTTGTATAAATTATGTAACTTTTTGAAAATAGTAATGAGGCGCTATTTTTACTTCAGTGAAAATTTAGAGATCAACTTCCAACCATACATTTTATAACAATACAATTAATTTTTCTTAAATATTTGAAGATCTTTTGACGAAACTTTTGGCTTTCATGCATTACGATATATTTTTTTAGAAAAATGTAGCATTTTAATTGACAACTGAAAAGTTGTCATCGAGAAACAAAGAAATGATGAGTTTAAAAAAATTTTAGGCGGCCATCTTAAATTTTTTCAAAATTTTCAACTTTAACTGTTATCACGTGCTTTCTAATAAATAAATTTACCTCTTGTAAGAATTGGTCAAGATTTTGTTACTAATTGTGGAAAGTTTAATTTTTGTTCAAATTTAGGGGTCTGCCATTTTGTAAATTTTAAAGAAAAAAAAATGTCGTATAAAGATATTTTTTCAGCATAATGTAAATATCATAATTGTACAGAGCCAAAGGATTCCGATAAAATATAAAAAATTACCTGCATTTGAAATTTGACTATACTTTTCCCCACGATTAGAAACTTTAAGTGCTTTGGACCACATCGGCTTAAATTTGGTGGAGATCATATTTTTTTGATTAATCAAACAAAATAGGGGGGTGAGACCTAAGAAATTTGGAGAAAAAAACACAAAAATAGGAATAATTGTGAAATAAGTTATAAATGTAAACAAATAGTAAATAATGCGCCATTTATTGATATACAGTTTAATTTATTAGTCTGAAAAGTGTAGAAAGTAGAAGTGTGTCCCCAAGACAAGCGGCATGGGCCGCGCTCGGCCGCTGTTCTGCATATTAAAATATTTATTTTATTGCGCAGTTATCTAGGTAATAGTTTAAAGAATATAATTTAAAAAAAAGATTCTCCTACGATGAAGAGAAGTTGGTTAAATTAGCATTTGTTTATTGAAAAATTAATTATTTATAACAAATGACAATTTTGTTACGTCAATCATGTTTTATTATGTTCTTCTATTATTTTTAAACATGCAAACCAATTTTCGTTGAGATGCATAAATCATTCGCTGAAATATCGCGATTTAAAAAAGTCTTGAAAATCTTCATTTGTTTATAACTTTTTGAAAAATTGAAATTCTAAAAAACTATTTTAGGGTGTTAATTTTAGCCTATAAATCTTCCAAAATATCCTAAAAGATTTATGAAAATCGACCGGTCGATTTTTAGTGGCCGACTTCAGAAATGTTGACTCGACGTTTTACATAAATTAATGAACAAAAACCTGTTTGTGATTCGTAATGATTAGTTGTTTGAAATTCATAGTATGTATACCAAATATGAGAAAATGCAATGCCTAATTACGATTAGTTGGCAATAGCTGCTGTTTGACAATTTCTTAAATAATTTTTTTAAACAAATACACAGTTTTTGTATGTCACAATGAATAGGCTCATTTTTTGCATAATGAAACAAAAATTCCTTTTCAAGCACTCATGTAATTTCAATCACTGCATTTTTCTCAAATTATCAACTGTTATTTTGCTCAAATCGATTTAATTATTAATTATTTGAAGAATTTTTATAAATTCACATTTAGATCATTTTTCCAAGAATAGGCTCCATTTTCTTAGCGAAATCAACTAAAAATATATTGCCAATGACTCTTTGCTTTGATAATATGCCAATGGAAATAAACAATTAATTATTTAAACAATACTTATAAACGAATACACAGTTTGACCAATTGTCCATGATACATTTTTTTGCGGAATCAACAGGAAATGACTTACGATTATTGCCTTTTGACACATTTTTCTAATTAAGAAAAAGTGTTCATTATTTAATAATTATTGATCATTATATTATTAGTTTATTTATCCAAAAAGATGAGTTTTCAACCGATTAGTTCAACCCTCAAGCAAAACGGTTAGTTTTTTAACAAGAGACGAATATTCTACAAAATAATTTAATTTAAAATAAGAAAGAGTTAGATTCATCGAAAAAGACGAGTTTGCATTCTTCACCAAAGAAGATTAAACTTCTATCAAAAGAGAATCATTTTTAAATAACTTTTAAACTAATTCAAATCGTTCCTTCGACACTGTTTAGAAATCTTTAAACATTATTTTAAAGAAAATCATTATATATTAACCTAGAAATCTTTAAAAAATGTTGTTTATTATCTTGATGCCTTTCAAAATATTTAAAAGTTTCAAAATTTTATATCGAATTATTAAAAAATTTCGAAATATCTTTTAAAATCATTTTAAGTCATTTTTTAAATAAAAGTATAATTTTAAATGTCATTTTTTCAAATCAAAATATCATTTGAAATTTTTTCACAAATCTTAAAAAAAATTTTATTCTCTTGAAACCTTTCAAAAATTTTCAAAAGTTTCTTTTGAAATCTTCAACAATCTCCATTTGGCTTTAAATTTTTCGAATCTTCTCAAGATTGAAATTATTTTCGAATGTTTTCAAAACTTCAAAATACATTTTAAGATAACTCAATATTAAGCTGTAAAAAAAGTAAAAATGTGTTCTGTAAACAGAATATGAAAAGTATCAATGCAGAAAATAGGAGAAAGATTCATACTGCTCATTGGCTTTGCAGTTAGCCAATTTCAACGTTCAATCCCATTAGATTAAATTAGGGTTTAAAAGGCTAATCGAGCAAACATTCGAAACCTTTGAAGCGGCTAAAATGCTTGCATATGCATTTTCTTTTTCTCGATTCCTGAATATAGTAGGAAACTCTCTTTATATTCGTCTCTATAATAATTTTCATTTAAAACAAATAATAGGTTTTTAATCCAATAGCCAAGAAACAACATATAAGTTATGCTAACATAAGTTAATTTTTAACAAAAAGTTCATTTTTTACCAAACAGTTAATTATTCAACCCAAGAAGACGGATTTGAAAACAGTAGATTTTCAATACAGAAGTTAATTTTCAAAGAAACAGTTAAACTTTCTACCAAACTGGATGAATTTTGAACCAAATAGTTCAGTTATCAGACATAAAGACAAAACCTGTTAGAAGACAGTAAAATTTTCGAAAAAAGTTTAATTTCAACGAAAAAAAATGAAATGCCTGACCAAAAGGATAAATTTTTAACAAAAAAGTTTCATTTGAGACCACAAAAGATTAAAACTTTAACCAAAAATATTTCCACTTTTCACAAAATAGTAGAAATGTTATCCCAAAAACACTAATTTTTTAGGAGACATTTGCATTTTCAACTTCAAAAGTTGATTTTTGGAACAAAAAAGTTCATTTTCAAGCAAGAAAGATAAATTTTCAACCCAGAAGGATGACTTCTGAACCAAAAAAGAATTACTTGTTTACAAAAAAAAAATATGAACTTTCTATCCAAAAAGAGGACTGTTCAACAAAACAGTTGAATTTGCAATAAAAAAAGGACGAATTTTAAAGAAAATACAAAAATTTCCTTCCAAAAATATTTTTTTTCAACAAAGAACATTAATTTTTCACCCAAAAATACAAATTTTCATCAAAATAGTTACATTTTGACAAAAGAAATTAATTTGTAACCAAAAATAGTTGCAGTTTCTTCAAAACAAAGGGAAAAATAGGAACCAGTTAAAAAGGTGGGAAAATTAGGAATAGGGAAAAGAGAGTGAAGTCAGGATTTTTAATATAAAATCTTTTATAAATGGACTCAAATAATTCTAAATTTATAATTTTTACTCTATTATTCTTGGCAGTTACCTGATTGAAATTCGTTTTACCAAAAATTTCCCGACTTTTCTATTATTTTCTCTGGCAGAAAAAATTCCCTGCTTTCCAGGTGTTACCTGACCTGCGAACACCCTGTATTTTTCACTTGAGTCATTAAAAATAACTTCGAAACGGTGTCCTAAACTATATGAATCACAAAAAATTCTAGTTATATTTAAAAAAACTATTCAAGACTCTTGAAGAATTGTTTTTATTCATTTAAATTTGTTAAATTATCTGTTGTTTTAACTACAATTTCCTTCAATAAATGCGGAAAACCGATTTCCGAAGTTGTCGCATGATTTTGGAATGAATTATTATAACAAAATTCTTCGAAAAGTACATAAACGTATTTTGTAAATTGTAAACTTCAATTATTATTATTGTTATAATTATATTTCTCATAAAAATTTACTATTTTAACCGCACCGAAACTCAGTATATCTATCTTGAGAGTCATTTGAAATTCTTAAATAACACAAAGATTATTATTATAAAAATATCGTGTAAAAAAGCCAACTCCACCTCTATAGAATTACGAATTTTTCTGAACTGATGGATGGGAGGAGTATTACATTCATTACTTAAAAATATCAAATATAAATGCTTTCATTAAATTTCAGCCAAAAATTTGTATAATTTTTACAATTTTACACCAATTTAGAGCAAAGTACTCTATGCGTTTTAAACAAATATTTCTGAAAAGAACCCATTAGAATTAATTTATTTGAGAAATGTGAAATAACTTCAAGTCATTCATGTCCACCTTAAAATGAAGATAGGTGTTTACAAAGCAACTTTAAAAGTTGAATTTCAAAGTTAAGATCTTAAACGACCCACTTATTAATTTCTATTTTTCTCTGTAAAGTCATTTAATGCTTTAATTTAAAAAATTGCTGAATCAATTTAAATGTTTCGTCGTAAATCTTCCATCACTCATCTGAATGGGATTCTGTTCCGACTTCTGGAAAGCGATGGTTGATGGAAGTGTGGATATTGGAAAATTGTGAAGCATTAAGGGAAGGTCTCTTGTGTGGAAGGTCATTAAAGCTGATAAAGTCCTCCGAGAGAACTAGTTAAAACAGAACCCTCGTTTCACTAACGATCTCGACCATCCTTAATTACACAAACTGCGTTTTAAACCGGCGCGTGTATACATTTTGTACAAGCGAACGCCCCTTTATTATATAATAAAAACTAATTTTTTAAACTGCTTTACCTACCTTTTTAGTAAATTAGCATCGATATTTCAAAGTGAGTAAAATTACAGAGATATTAAGCCGCGTGAAAATAAAAATCTACCCAGTTGATGGAGTTCTTGTTTAGCATTTAATTTAT
>NC_046659.1:121441002-121454158 GCF_010883055.1 Belonocnema kinseyi | reverse complement strand
TTATGCAATTTATTTCTTGAACATCAAATTTTACAGCCAGCTTGACCGTTCGACGAGGAAAGGCATTCACTTTCGATCCGTCTTTTTCCATCACGATGGCATTCCAGAGATATTTATACGTATCGTGGAATTTTAGTATAGAACGAGATGGTAAAGTTATTATGATGATAATAAACGAATATTAGAAGGCGCAGATTAACTAGAAGGCTTAACAAAAATCGAATTAGCTGCACAAATTAACAAAAATGTGGCATCAAATATTTAAAAATATATTTTAAAAATTAACAAATGAAGATACCCATTGTCCAACATTTTGATAAGATTTTCGAACTCAATTTGATACTTGGCTATTTTATGTGGAATCATATTCATTGATTTTCGAATATTCTTTGCAGAATCGAAATGATCTTTAATGTCAAAATCATTCTTCGAAAATAGACATTCAGGTTGAAGGATTCTATATCTGGGTTAATTTTTTGTTACTATTATAAACGCGAGTTTTCAAGTTGCGAAAGGGATTTTTTAACCAAATTGTCGAATTTTCAAAAAAAAAATAAAATAAATAAATAAACTTCAAATCAAATTGATCAATTGAAAAAAATTAATTTAACGAAATAGTTGTGTTTACAACCACATACTTACATTTTAAACCAAAAATAGTTCCATTTTTAACCAAACGGTTTAATTTTTATTTAAAAAGACGAATTCTCTCGAAGACAGTTGAATTTTCAAAAAAAAAGTTCACTATCAACTAAAAAAGAAAAATTTAATTTTCAATCAATAAAGATGAATTTTCAATCAAATAATGTGATATTTGTATCAAATAAATGTCTTTTTAACAAAATAGTAAGCTTTTCAAGAAATCAACTGAATTTTCAAACCAATCAGTCGAATTTTGAACCCAAAAGAATTCACTTTTAAACAAAAATAGTTGGATTGTCTGATGATCTATTAACTTAGTTCACGCATTTAAGCGAAAAAATCTGAAAACTGTAAATGAATTTGGAATGAATTAATTTTAAACGGTTTCAACTTACAAATTTTCAAAGATTCGCGAAACTAGAAATTGTTAAATATAAAACGGTATTAATTAAACGTTTGTAAGTCCAATTTTTAATAAGAATTTATTCAATTTTGATTGCTCTTAATTAGAAGGGTAAAATTCTTTCTAGTTTTAAATTTTAATTTTTAAAGTTTTCTTTGTGATTAAAATAGAAACTAAGTATAGCGAACTTCCGAGAAAAGCGGGAAAAAATCGATTAGTCGCATTGTTCTTTAAAAAGTCACAAAAAGTCGCAGAAAGTCGCACAATCCGAGTCCTGATAATAGCAGAACCGAGCAATTGTGGGAAACATAAATTTGGATTCTGTATATAAGTAAATAAAGATTTAACGACGAGACTAAAGAATAAATAATGTTAGAATAATTTAAATAATACATAAATACGAAGAATTTTACTATTAGAAATTTTATTCTGAAAACAATTTCTTTCAAGAAAATTTACTTCTCATCAAATTTGAAAGCATGAACTAATTTCGTAAAGTGCTTTCCTTATTCGTATAGCAATTCAGAAATTAAATGCCGGCACTATCTTGTAGAGTGTAAAGGAAATGCCAGCCCAATTTGAAAAATCATTGCGACCTGAATTACACAGAGAATGATTCTTGACTCTAAAAGTTACATTTCCTCGCTCGATAAGATTCTCGCTCTTCTAAATTGTCAGTTTATCAGGTCGCATGCCAATCGAAGAATTTAACGGTATACATAGCAAGCACAACAAAAAATTAGCAAAACAGATTAATTCATAAGAACCTCTAAATAATAAAACTTAAAAATTTTTATTATGGATTAAAATAATAGCCCAAGATTTGCTTCGTATTCTTAATCAGATAATCCTCTTAAAAAGTCTTGTTTCATTTTATTTATTCAGAAAATGTTATACTTTTTTTATATAATTATTATTTTAAAAGGGCACGCGTGGGCGACAAAATATTGGCTGTTTATCAACATTAGCAAAATATTTTACTCATTTACAAAAGATAACTAAAATAAAGAGTTTTATTTTATTTGTATTTTATTTTTTTAACTTTTAAAATTTCTGTCCTCTGACCCTCCAGTTTTTTCGAATGCCAGCTTTTTGTAATTCTAATATTTACATGCGGTGGCATGTTACAAATAATTTCGTTTTTCAGTAAATTACTCAGTATTCTTCAAAAAATAAGAATCAGTCATAAATTTTGAGGGTGAATGACTTGAAGCCACTCTCGTGGGTCCTTAAAGAAAAGTGAACAATTTTGAATTTTACGTAATACATATTATGGTTCATTGACACTTTTTAACAGTTTTTCTTTCGTAAATATTCACTAATCGGTAATTTAAGAATACCCAGTAATCCCTAAACTAATTTGCAATTGTTTAAATAATTTTAATTAGTTCGGAAGTTAAAAAAAAATTTTACCTGGAGAATTCTTATCAATTTATTCGAATTCTTTTTCTAAAAATACATTTTTAAGTACGGTGAAAAATACGCATTTCGAAATTAAAGTTTTTGTTCTACAGCCGAATATAAATATTTTTTATTTACTTATTATGGAGAATATTTTTCCCATATTGCATAAAAAATCCTGTGATTATTATTAGAAAGGAAAATGATTAGGGGACATTTCAGACCATTAATTGTGATGAAATTCAAAATGTTTTGCATTTTAAGCCAGATAATATCTTCAAATATTTTGTTGTTCCATGAAATTTAGAGCGACATACGCCGTGGATTTGAAAACAAAAACAATGACATGTAAAGAATAAAATGTGTCACTTGAAACATCTTTTGAATAAATTCTAACTTTTTTTACAATGTTCGAGAAACCTTTCAACAATACGAAAAATGCGTGTAAATCTTCGAAGTATCTTTGACAAATTAAAAAATCTTTGAAAATGTTTCATATTCTTGTTAAAAATTCGCTTAAAATTAATTTAAAACAAAATCATTTAAAATTTTTCTAGGATTCATCAAAAATTTGTATTCGCTATAAATCCTTAAAACAATCAACCAAAAAATACGTACCATACCATAAAATGTGAATATTAAACAAAAAAGATAATTTTTAAACAAACAGTTGAATTTTCAACCAAAAAGATGAATTTTAGTCCGAAGAATACAATTTTCTGCAGCAACAGACGAATTTTCAACAAAAAAAAACATGACTTTAACGAGAATAAAAATAGTTTTTTTAAAAGTAGTTATATTTTAATCAAATAGTGGATTTTCCAAAAAGAAATTAAACTTTAACGAAAAATGTGATGGTTGATATTTCAACCCAAAAAGGTATTAACTTTAAAGAAGAAATAGTTGAATTCAACCAAAAAGAAAAATTTTTAATCAAATAGTTAAATCCTCAACCAAAACTGGTTAATTTCCAATCAAACATTTGCATTCCTAACCGAAAACGACGAATTTCCAACCAAAAATATTAATTTTTTACCAAATAAACGAATTTTTAACAACATAAGCAAATTTTCAAAATACTAGTTACATTAAAAAATTTTTTTTAACTAAAATGATGAATCTTCAACAAGAGATAAAAATTAAAAAAAAGAGTTTTCTTTTCTTTGAATAAAGATGAGAATAAAGTTGCCGACAGGTCAAGAAGAACAAAACGATAAAAACAAAACAAAAGCACGTTACGTAAATATGAGTTTTTAACAAAATAGTTAGATTTTCAACCAAATAATTTAATTTTCCACCAAATAGTCGGAATTTTTAGCAGAACGAGATCATTCCAAACGAAAAATATAAGAGTATAGACTTTTTAACCAAAAATAATTAGATTTTCTTATTAGGTTCTATCAATTCAGTTCGCATTTAAACGAAACAACAAATTAAAATTATTTACAAAAGTTTTTTATTTTGCGCACCAATTAAATCGTTAGAAAAAGGTAAAAAAAAAACATTTTTTTCCTTTCCATCGATAAAAACAAATAAAATCAGTCAAATAAAATGAATACTTAAAAATATTTTATAATCTTTCAGAAAATAGCAAAAGTAAAATATTTAAACAAAGTAAAATTGTTTAAACAATTTAATTTTGTTTCAAAATTTACGAGTATTCTTCGAAGACAAATCAGTACCTAAAACTATTAAAATCTGTCGAGAATTTCGTAGGATAAAAAGTTTCGGCCTGTTTTTTAGGTAAACGGTATACTCTAATAAACAGGGATTATTTAAATAATAGCCAAATTATTTGAGCAAATTTTTGTATTGTTATCATTAATTGATGAACTGATAACGTCTCGAAAACACGTCCATTTCGCGACTTTCCTAAAAAAACAAATGTTTAAAGAAATTAAAATTGTTTAAAGAATTGGAAATTACTTAAAGAATGACTGAGAATTCTTAACCACCGCGATAAATAATTTTTTTTTGATTATTTTAATAGTGCAGCAATTCAGATTACTCTCGTTCGGTATAATCTCCGTGGGTAAATTATTTTGTAATCATCATGTACGTTTTTAAATTCCGGAAATTACATTTCATTAATTAGGTAAATTGGATTACAAAACTCGACCCACTATCCGTAAGGTTCTCACGCTCGAAAGTATTAAAGTGAAACATGTTCTATTAAGGAGACAGCATTTCAGAGATATATGAATTCATTGAAATCGTGAATTCGACGTTTACTGCATATAAAAGTGAAAATTTTAAGAAATACACACCCCGTCTTTCAAAACCAATAAGCAATTAGAATAAAATATCTATTTTAAGAAAAATTATCCCAGTTTGTTCAAAAATAAAAAAATTCTGTAATTCTAAATCATCATTACCCTAAAAAGTTGCGTATTAGAACCCTAAAAAAGTACAATTCATTTGGGATTGATATACATACAGCTTGGTTACCTAGCCGCGCTCTAAAAAATTGTTTAAAATTTCTAATTTGCAGGTTTTTTTAATTTTGTCAAGTAACAATTTTTTGTACATTCCTAGAGATCAAAATCGTGTTTTGCCAATTTTTAAAGGATTTTAATCAATTATTTTCTAAAAGATAATTCATACTTAATTAGCACCTGTTTTCGCAAAAAATTCTGAACACCTGTGACAAAAATAAACAAGTAAAAATATTGCCGAGGCCAAGGAATCGAAATTACAAATTAAAATTTCGATGTAATTCTAATTTCGATAAAAAACTGTAGAAGATTTAGAAGACTTTTTTAAAGTTCAAGAATTAAAAAAAAAAGTAACTGCAAGAAAATCGCAAAAACTCTGCAAACTACAAATATTTCAACAATTTTTTCGAGCGTGGGTAACCAAGCTTTATATCTGTCATTTCTAAATAAATTATAATTTTTTTGGAATCTTAATACGTTACTATTTTTGCGTAGTGAAGATTTCGAATTATACCATTTTTTACCAGCCTAACTGAGAAATAGAAAAATCTAGCAACATTGCTTTAAATTAAGATGTTACAAACAGTTTCAAATTTTGGTTATTGCTCGGAATTGAGACTTATTTTTGGCTTAATTTGAGACCTACAATTGAGACAATAGACGTATTGTGAACTAATGTCAGAATATAATGTTTAGTAATATATTTTTTAAGTTGTAATTTAAAATGAGTAGTAAAATAATATGCGAGGGTAGAGCGAATAGTGGAAAAAAATATTCGTTAAAATTTTGTTTTGTGTAAAAGTTGAGATATCCAATCAGGATTGCCTGTGAATTGAAAAAAATGAGATAACTTTTGGCCCACACAGAGGGGTTAAAAGTTTTTAAAGTTTTTAATTATAAAATAATTGTTGTTGGAACGGTAAAAACGTATTGTGTATTTTTTATGTATATAGTTTTCGGTAACAAATAATAATATAGAAGCCGTGGCTACGCATGTACCAAAATTTCAATACTAATAGCTGGATTTTTTCAGTACGATTTGAGGGACCTGTGAAGAGGACTATTTGCACTAATGTAAAATCATATTTAAAAAAAAAAATTTTGATCAAATTAGGAAGAAGTACTATGTTTTTAACTAAAAAATAGTCAAACAATGCAGAATTAGCATTGTTAAAAATTGTATTTTTAAAATTTTAAAATAAAACAAATTTTTGCAAAAAAAAAACCAGAAAAGGTATGTAAAATATTTTTTTAAGTTGAAATAAGTGTTCCGTTAAACAAATCCAGAAAAATGTTAAATTTGGTTGCTGCTTCAAAAAATTCTAAATTAATAAAAAATCATTTCTTCTAACGTATGATTATATATTATTAGTTTTTATTGAAAACTTTACATATAAAAAATTTGCAAAATTTTTTTCAAACATAGAAAAAAAAATTTCTTTTGGTAAATTTGAAAACATTCAACCCCTCTTCGAACTGCCAACCAAAAACATCTGCGATGCAAAAAAAAATTCCAAGTACAAATATATAAATTTGTGAAATCAAAGTTAGCTAAGTAATTTGGGAAAAATAGTGTTCATAATACAATATATAAAGAAATTTTTTTTTATAAAATGCCCTGAATAATTTTTTAAATATATTTTTTAAAGTCATATTGTACATTAAACAACTAATTAGGTCATTCATTTTTAAATAGTTTTTCTAATTAATTAAGTAAGTACCGTGCTATTTGCACTGAAATTTTGGTACGAATAGCCGGATTTTGTCGGTATGTACGTAGACACTCCATTTAAATTATTTGAAATCACTTCAAATTTTAAATTAATTTTGAATCTTTAACGTACTCGAATTTTGTCTAGGAATTATAAGTGTTTAATATTTATTATACATCAGAATTTAACAATTTTACCAGGAAATTAAATTTTTTCAGATAGAACAATTAAAATTTTAACGTTTAAAGTTTAGTTACAGGTATCAAATTACTCTTTATTGAAAACCAAAGTGAGCATCGCTTTTCGTTTTTAGAAAATTTCAAAAAAATACCCCTATTTAGGGGTTGATATGACTAAAAAAAAATAAAAAACAGAAAATACCACCATGGGAGAGCTTAGGGGTGAATTTTTAACCCACGTCAACGCCCTATCAATTAGGAAAAAATAATTGTATAATTAGTGGCATTTTCTAGTTTACATTTTTTTGGATCTTCTCAACCCCTAAATAGAGGTAATTTTTTGAAATTAAAAAAAAAACGAAAATTTATGCTCAGTTTGGTTTTCAACGACGAGCAATTTGATACCTGTAACATATTTTTATTATTTTTTTTACCAGGTCGCAAGGGAGGTCCATAAAATAGTTTAACTTTGGCGTGACTCTTTAATAAAAGCCTTTAATTATGAATATATTATTTTAAAGTTATTTTAAAATTTTTAAATAGTTTATAAAGTTGTAATCGGGCGTTTACAGACGGTTAACTACTAAGACTTTCCAACCGAAACAGTCTAATTTTTAACATTAAAATCGGGAAATTCTTAAACTTGAACTGATTCCGAATCGTCTTGTAAACATAATTATTATTCACTTATTAATTCGCGATGTATAGTTCAATTTTAAAAATCATTGTAATTTATATTCACATTTTATAAACTGAAAAGGTTTTTTTATCCACAATTGTCCATCTCGAACGCTACTAATTTTTAATTTCTTATGTCTTTAAAGTTGCATTTTAAAATTCTTTAAATGAAAAATGTGCGCTTATATATTAAAAACCAAAATGGAAAATTTGTAAGTGAAAGACTTTCGAATTATGTATTGTAAACTGAATGATGTCATAATTGACAAAGATAAATGTTTAACTGATTATGTAAAAAAACCTGTTGAAATCAAGCTTGGACTGATGTTTTTTTTAAAACAAATTTGTAAATTCCCGGTCAAAAAATAAATTCACAGTCATTTCCCGGTTTTATCAAATTTCTGGTTTCCCGGTCAAATTGCCTCCCAGCAAGTTTCTCTGAAATCGGCGTAGAATTGCGCTGAGAATCAACTGTAGTTCTAAATACACGATTATTCCAGATAGAGACTCATGGTAGCTTCTCTTCCAAGAAAAGGGTCGTCTATGTACGATTATACGTGGTTAAATTGCTTAATTTGCTCAGGGCATTGCACGGTGGCTTAATTCTTCAAAGAATTGAAGAGGGGTGACGAAAGGGGATAAGGGTGAAAGAGGACCCCCCACGTCTTGATTCGCCGCCTGAATGAGCCTGCGGCTTGCAGTCTGATTGGCTTCAAGACACAATGCTGGAAAGGGGTCGATTGATAATTGAGATTCGTTAACACGCCGAGTGAGTCTCGGACTTTACTTCCAGTCTTGGTCAGGCTTGGTCGATGCTCACTCGTACTTACAGTCGTCATACTAACTTCCTGGTATAGTAACGATTACGAGGTTAGAGTTCTTGAGTTGAGCTGGTGGAGATGAGGCATTATGATACGAAATTCGTACCGTTATGCGATTACTATGCTGTGCCGCCAGAGGGAATGTGGGTGGAAAGCAAGACAGACCAGTCACCCCGTCAGGTGTGTAATAACACACCTAGCGACCACCTTATTCCAACAATATCACCCAGAAAGCATCGAAGAATCTTGAGCTCAAGAGGATCGGGGACAATCAAAAAGCCAGCCTTACAAGTCAAAATGAACTGATTTTCGGTCCAAGTTAAGCCGGGATGGAATCATTCTGTACCTGATTCCAGTTCATTTTAAACGAAAGTTTATTTTCATTCAGGGTAACCGTTTTAATCAAAGGAAAAAATTCCCAGTCACTCAAAGGTCAAAGCGGAAACCTTTTGAATCGTAAACTTTTTAAATTGAAGCTTAAGAAACTTTTTATTAATTTGTTTTTTTATTCTAACGCTTCATAATTTACACGTATAAAATGGGGACATTTAACATTTCCTCATTGAACAACTTTAAATTGAATGCCCTCAACTGCAAAATTTTAAACTTTTATAAATTGAACATTTCAAAGATTTAAGATTGAAATAATATAATACTCTCTTCAAATTCACAGTACTAAAAGTTTCTAAAACAAAATGTGTCCCTCTTCCAATTCAGTACAAAAATGAAAATAAAAAGTTTCTCCATTTGATATAAATGTTAAAAATACAAAATTTTCCCTGCTGACTGCACTAACTAGGTGGTAATTCTTGACACGACTTTTTTCATTTTTTTTTTGTTTCAATGCAAGAAACTTTTTCCATTTCACTTAATTAATTGATATAAAACAAATAACTTTATTTCTATAAAATGATTTTCTAAAAATATGTTTTCTACTTTCTTGTACGTAAACTTATGCGGCATTAACATTTATTAACGAAGATAATTTTGTCTCGAAAATATCTATCTGATACACAAACATATACATTATTTAAATTAAAGCGTAAATAATTTAAAATTTTTCCAAAAACTTTATTGATGAAAAAAAAATTCAATAGTTTTTTTTTTCAATATTGACAATAATTCGGTTCCTAAAATTGTGTTACCACGCTATAATTTTGAAACTTTTTCAACCTTTTAAAGAAAACTAAAAATTTGAAAAAAAAACTTAGAATATCTTAAACTAAGTGTATACAAAAATAAATGGTCGATATCGGTAAATTTCGAATCATTTTAAAAATTATTTAGAATTTTAGAAAGAATTGAAAAATAATTAAAATTTTGAAATGATTTAAAAAATTTGATAAACAAAATGAAGATTTTCGAAGATTCTGAGCAGAACATTGAGAAGCTTTTTCATAAATTTTAAAGGTATCGAGAGAATTTAAATTTTGCTAAAATTTCTCATAAAATAAAAAAGCTTTTTTAATTTAAAAAATTAATTTTAGGCGAATATTTAAAAGATTTCAAAATATTTCGAAGGATTTTTTTAAATTCTCAAAAAAGAATCTGGAAGAGTTTTTAATAATTTTTTTAGTTTTGAAAGCTATGGTAACAATTTTAGAAAAATTCAAATCATTTTAAAAGATGTTCAGAAGTTATGACAAAAATTTTAAAATAATTTTTAATTTGGAAGATTTCAAAATAATGATAACAGAATCTACATTTTTTATGATTTCGAACAAAATTTTTTAATGATTATATTTTTGAAAAAATTACTTTATGAGAATGTTTAAAAAGATTGCAAAACATTTCAAAAGTATTTTTGGTTCTCAATAAAATATCTAGAAAATTTTATGGCAATTTTTATTGTAGTAAGATTTAAAAACAATGTTAGGAATAAGTCGAATCAGTATAAAAGATTTTTGAGGATATTTTGAAGTATTGAAGAGATTACAAATATTTTTAAACTTTGAAATATTTTCGAAATTTTGTTAAATATTTTCTAGTTTCTTCTTTTAATTTTTCCCAAAAAATGGTAGTTTTAGAAGCAAATAAATAAATTAAGTCCAAAAATAGTTATTCTAAAATGTTATTTTGTATGAAAAATTTTTCCCCTTCAAATTATCATTTCTTTCCATTTTTTTTTTGACTAAAAAATATTTCTTCTTTAAAAATTCAACTATAAATTTTGTTGAAATTTGGTTTAAAAATTCGGCCCTTTGGCATAATTTTTTTGTTTCGTTTAAAAAAACAAGTTTTCGAATGAAAATTAACTGAGTTGAAAATTCATTTCCTTTTGGTTAAAAATTGCACTATTTTGTTTAATTATTGAACTAATTAATCAAATTATTTTTGTCGTTGTTAAAGATTCTTCAGTTTAGTTCAAAAAAGTAATCTCTTTGGTTTATAAAATCATATGATTTGTTGAAAATTCCTCGATTTTTGCACAAAAATTAATCTTCTTGGTCGAAAATTCACCTTTTTGTTGAAAATTCGTAATTCGTTATGATATTTAAACAATTGACAGACAATTGAAATTTTTTAAAGTATAATTGGAAAATTTTTAAATATTTAAAAAAATTAATGTTAAGAGAATTTTTAAAAAGAATATGAAACATTGCAAAAGATTGTTTAAAATAAACAAAAATTGTAATTTTACAAAGGGGCCATTCACAAAATACGTGGCACATTTTTTAGCAGTTCTAAACACTCCCCTCCACCCTACGTGATGCCATTTCCATTGACCCAAAAGTTATTTTTTTTTTATTTTTTACTTGTCATTGTTTTTGTTTTCAATTCCATAGCACATGTTGAAACGAACTTTAAGTTAGTACTCAAATTAGCCGTGAATTTAAAAACAAAAACAATGACATGTGAAAAATGAAAACTGAAATATGGAATGTAAAATGTGAAATCATAAATAATCGATGGGCTGCAAAGTAATATAAATTTATTAGAAATGTTCTAAATACATTTCAGCATATTTGAAGTCTTCAAAATTCTTTTCGAATTTTCTCAGGAAACCTAAGAAAATTATGTTTATATAATTATAAAAACAAATAAACTCAAGATTAAATAAATAAGAAAGTCTAAAAATGATTTTTTGATTTTATCATTATGTTATTTTAACCTGAATGAAGTAAGGCTGAACGATTAAGTTTGTAAATAATTCTTGTTTTTCCATTTTTTATCCATACATAACCATAGTTTTCGATTTAAAAAATACCAAATAAAGGCAAAAAAATTCTACACAAAGAAAATATTTCTCATTTATTGAAGAATAAGCTCTCAATTTGATTTAACGAAAAAAATTGAAACTATTATCTAGCTTCATATGCAAAAATTTGGAATTTTATCACAGTTAATGATTTGAAATGGCCCCTGACATTTTCCCTTGGAATAATATCCACAGGATATCTTCTGAAATACATAGAAAATATTCTCCATAATGAATAAATATAAAATATTTAAATCGGGTAAAAAAAAAAAAATCTTGAGTTTCAAAATATACATTTTCCATCGTATATCAAAATGTATTTTTAGCAAAAGAATTCATATAAATTGTTAAGAATTCCAGGTAAATTGATATGAATATTGGGTGAATTAAATAAAATTTAGAGCAAATTCAAAACACGACTAGTAAATTTAAATTTCCATTGATTTCAGTAAAATGGGAGTGAATTTATAAAAATTAAAGGATATTCAAGATACTCTGATAAAATTCATAGGAATTTGAATGAAATAAACGGAATTAAAAAAAAATAACAAAAAAATGTTAATTAAATGGAATAAAATTGGAGGTAACAGAATTTACGGCGAATAGAAATGAGAAGTATTCCATGATATCCATAAGAATTCAAGGTGAATTTTTAAAAATTCGAGTGAATTTAAAATGTTAAAAAAATTAAATTAATCAAGTTTGGAGTGAAAATATAAAAAATGCAAAGAATTGAAAAAATGCATTAAATTGATACGAACCGAAAATGAATTTTAAAAAATTCAAAGTGAATTAGAAACAATTTAAGAGAAAGCAACAAACAAATTTTAATACAAAAACATTGCATTGCACTCAGATAAATGAAAGTGAATAGAAATAAAAAGTCATATTTGAACTATAAAAATATGTATTCTTTGTATATTCTGAAATTCAAAATTTTTTTTCGGTATGAACAGTTTATTTTATTCCATTTTGGTCACGTTTTATTCCGTGTAAACTATTTTAATTTAAGGTCGCCTCGAAATAATAATTGTTCAATTTTAATTTATATATCAAAATTCGGAACAACTAAAAAATCCCGAAAAAGAAAATATTCGAAATATAAAATTGCTGGGATATAAAGTTTCCAATAGTTTATAATATTAACGACTTTCAAAATTTCCGACAGAAAATTGCCGAATTATAAAATATCCGATATTGTAAATTTGCCGACACTAAAAGATTATCGAATTTAAACAACCAAAAAATTTATTTTTGAATAAATCATATTTATTTATCAAAAATGCAATGAAGAAAATATTTTTATAAAGTATTTTTTTATCTTGAATTTATTTTTAAAATACATTGAGCATTAAAAAAAAGCTCTTTCATAAAAATATTTCATTATTGAATTTATAACAAGTTATATTTGTACCGACTGTACTATACGGTAGCGAGACATGGACTTATCAAGAAAAAGATAAGAGTAAAATTAACGCAATTGGCATGAGATTCATGCGCATAATAAGCGGGAAATCCCTAATGGACAAAGTAAGTAACGAGATAATTCTAAAAGAATGTGGTGCAGAAGAAACGCTAGTAGAGACATGGGAAAGAAATCGGTTAAGATGGTTCGGACATGTTGAGAGAATGCCAAATGAACGACTAACGAAACAGGTGTATCAAGGTAAAGTAAATGGCAACGTG
>NC_046659.1:121412540-121440902 GCF_010883055.1 Belonocnema kinseyi | reverse complement strand
TAGAGTGAATGACGCCTGAAACAAAGACCTTGGGTATTAATGGACCCAAGTGGGGAACCTTACATAACGACTATGTGAGGTTCTTCGCTTGGGGTGATTGCTAGAGAGATTGATCAGCAACCTATGTCGGAGCAATGTTGCGGAACGAACGTGTTATTTACTTAAATAGCACGAGAATTCTGGATCAATCTGAAAAATCTCTATCCCATCCACACACTACTCCTTTCCCCTGCCGAGTGAGTCACGCCTACCCCGAAAGGGAAATGGCTTAATGATGTAATAATAATAATAATAATAATAATATTATTATTATAAACTGTCGGGAATTGTATTATTCTGACATTTTTTCATTCAGTAATATTGTAAACTGTTCCGGAATTATTTTCCAATTCGGGATTTAATATTTCGGCAATTTTATAATTTCGGAAATAAGCGTTTTTGAATATTTTATTTTTTGGGAATATAACATTATCGGGAATTTTATTTTTCGAGACTTTTCAGTCATTCCTTATAATTGCTCATTTCAAATGAACAGTCAAATATTGATAAATATTCATACACCAAATTTTTGATTAAAAATTTTCAAATTGAATCAGTTAAAAATGGAATAATTTACACTGAAACAATATTTAAATAGGTTTTGAAAAATAATAAAAGCGTTTACTTATGTAACTGATCATTTGATATTATTTTGAATAGATAAAAAGATAAAAACTAGTCTTGTAAAGACAATTATTATTTGACTTTTATCACCAGAACCACAGTTCAGTTTTAAAAATCATTAATTAAGATATATTTACAGATGATCAACTTGAAACGTTTCTTTTTTAAATAAATATACAATTCATTAGATTGCATGTTTATACCTAAAGATGAAGATATAGAATAGAAAATTTGTAACTTACAAGATTTAATCTTTAAGTATGATAAACTGAATGATTTCAGAATTGCAAAAGTTAACTGTTGAACAACATATGCACAAAAAGTGGAAATCGATCTGATTTTAGATTTCATGTTATATTTTAAATTACTGGATAAATTTTCTTCTAAAAATTGGTAAAATTATCGGTGAAATAATACATTCACTGTCATTTCTCGGTTATTCCTAATCTAAACAAATTCCTGGTCATTTTTAGGTCTAGCGGTAACTCTGTTATTGCACGCCAATTTAATTTTTTTTTCAAATTCTTTAAATATCTGAAGATTTGAGTATAGCAATTTTGATTTGAGTAGAATACAACACATTTTAAATTTGTGCACTTTGCACTTATTACAGCTTATGATATAATTCATTAGATAAAATGAGTTTTGAAAAATATGTTAAACTTAATTAAGTTTCCTTTTTTCCCATCTACTCGAGTTCCTTGCTCTCACGCTACAGCTGATTTTCTTTTTGCCACCAAAGGCGATCCCACGAGCGAAAACAGACACCATGGTATGTTAGCAAAATGAGCAAAAGGTGAGCAAAAACGTACGAGAGACGACTGATTACGTAAGCCGATAACCTCTCTCTTGAATGCTTGATCTAAGAGTGAATGATCTTTGATTCATTTCACAATTTTACCAAATCACATATGATAATTCACTTTTTTAACAAGGACGAAAACCCGAACAATTTTTCAAACTCACAACCCGCAGTTGAGTGGCTGCTGTACAGAAATAGATAAGCCACATTTATATCGAAAATGAGTTTATTGCATAACAATTTTTTTTTAAATCAAACAAGCATTATGTTAGAAGAATTTTGTCAAAATACCAACTATTACAATAATTTAAGAAAATAATTATTTAAAATATGAGTTACCATCAGTGTTTGGCAAGATAGTTTTTTGAGTAACTGATTACAGTTACTAGTTAAAGTAACTTTACTTAAAGTAATTTTATCACGACTCACGCATTTAATTCTAGCAATTATGTACCCCCGCTTCACGGTACTATGCAAAATCATAAGTTTCGACTGATAAAATAGTTTAAAATACTACTTGCAAGACCGTAGAAAAATGCTTAAAATTTCCTTCCAATTTTTTCGATTAAATTCAGTCAAATTTATATAGATTTAAGACTATTCAGAAATTCAGGTGACATTTTTAAGCATAGGGGCCCAAAATGTTTTCAATCTCGGACAAAACACTTTTTGTTTTATTCCATTTTAACTGCTTTGAATTCCTAACCTTTAAAGTAAAAATATTGCATTTTCGACAAAATAGATAACTTTTTAACAAAATAGTTGAATTTTCAACCAAAAAGATGATTTTTCAACAGAAGAAGTAAAGTTTTAACCATGAAAGATTTTTCAGTCACATTTTTCAACCGAAGATGACATTTTATTACGGAAGAAATTAATTAATTGAACGAAAAAGAACGCTTTCGTACAAAAGAATTGAATTTTCAAGCCAAAAGGATATATATATTTTTAATTTAAAAAAAGTTACTTTTCAACAAAATAATTGGATTTTCTATAGTGAAGTGGGTAAACCTTTAACAAAATACATGAATTTTCAAACAAATGATTGAGTCTCCGTACAAAAAATATTCATTTTCCAGCAAAAACATTAATTTTCTATCAAAATATTTGAACTTCATAAAAAAAAAACAAATTCGAAACAAAATAGTACAATTTTCATCAAAATAGAAATTTTTTAAATGAAATTATGAATTTTCAACCAAGCAACTACATTTTTAACAAAGTAGTTCATCCTTCAAACAAGTATTTGAATTTGCAACCAGAAAAGCTGATTTTTTTACCGAGAGAGATTAATTTTCAAGCCACATACAACACTTTTTAGAAAATCAGTGAATTTTCAACCGAAATCGTTCATTTCTCTACAAAAACTATAATAGTTGATATTATTTTTTTTTTTAATATTTTAATTTGAAATCAAACATAGTTGAATTCAACCAAAAAACCACGAATTTTCAATAAAATGATTCATACCAAAAATATTAATTTTGAACCAAATAGTATAATTTTATACATAATAATAGAATTTTCAACACCACAAAAACTAATTCGAAACAAAATAGTTAAACTTTCAACCAAAGAGATGAATTTTCAACAAAATAACTGAATTTGTAACAAAGTAGTTCAACCGTCAACCAAATAGTGAAAAACTTATTTAACAAAAGAGATGAATTTTCAAAGCAAAAAAGAACGCTTTTCAACAGAAGACCTGAATTTGAAAATCGAAAAAAAGATATTTTTAACAAACATGTTCGCTCTTTTTTAAATAACTATTAAACTTTCTAACAAAATAGTTCAGTTTGTAACAAAATACATGGAATTTCAAGCATAATAGATGAACTACCAACAACAAATATAATACTTGAAAATATTTCAACCAAAAGACAAATTTTTTAGAAAATAGCTAAATCCTCAACGAGATCAGATTAATTTTCTACCAAATTAGTTTAATTTTCATCCGAAAAATGAGATTTTTTTTAGCAGAAAAGATAAATTGTTGCAAAATCATATTAAATAAAACAAGAATCCAACGACCAAATTTGGACCACAACGAATAAACAAAAATCAAAAATCCTATTGTAATCTGAAAAAAAAAGCAAATAAAATTTTCGGCAAAAATAAAAAAGAGGAAAGAAAAATGAGAAGGCAGCCAACCACATCCCCTTCCTTTTCTTTTTCGTTATTTCGTCCTTTTTATTTTTATTATCATCAATTTGATTATTGAACGTAAAATGGGCTATTTAATTTGGATTTTGTTATAATTTAAATTTCTTAAATTCAGATAAATTGTTAAACGACATGTGCGAATTTTAAACCAAGAAAGGAAAAAATTGTTCACTAAATCCTTGAATTTTCAAGCATTTGTAAACCGAAAAGACGAATTTTCTACAAAAGAGTTTCAGTTTCAAAACAAAAATATAAATTTTCAACAAAAAAGTTGCTTTTCAACCGAAATAGTTGAACTTTCCACCAAAAAAAATTGAATTTTTAATGAAATACATGAATTTCCAACCAAGTATGTAGTTAAATATTTAATCAACATAGAAAAATTGTCAAAAAACAGCAAGTAACTTCAAAGTAATTAAAATTTAATTTCCAAGTTACTGAAAAAATCTTAAATAACTTACAGAGCAAGTTACTTTTTCAAGTAGTAACGAAGTTACCCTCCAAGTTAAAAACAACGTAACTTTTCATTAACTTAGTTACTTGCAACAAGATACTACACAACTCTGGTTACAATTTACTCAGAAAAAAGATTTCTTGATTCAAGGAGAATTTCTTTAAATCAAAGAAAAAAATTAATTGTTTATTTATAGTTTTATACTTTCAGCCTTAGGTTGTACTCTTCATCACAAAAAACACTTCTCTTTTATGAAAAAAATTTATACTCAAAATATTTCTTAAAAAATTAAATTCTATTTAAACTCGATATAAATGTTCATAAAAATTCTACAAAAACTCAATAGAACTTCCATTGCAAGTATTTCAAATAACTTCCAGGTTATTTTTGAGAATTTATGAAGAATTCTATTAATTTCAAAGAACTCTAATCCTTAAGAAAAGAACAAAGAAAAATACATAATAAAGGTAAAAAATAAAACTAAGAATAAGAAACAGCAGAGCAGTAAAACTGTTCATTAGGAGCATAAAAGTAATGGGCGAGAACGGGAGCTAATTGCTCTGCACTTTAAGTGATTCGGAAATTCCCCGTCGGCAATTAATTAGTTATACATTCGTTAACAAGATCGATTCTTTTTTAATTAACTTACTAAATAGCAAGAAGAAAAGATACCGTTTAGATTCGCAAGTATAAATTAAATAAAATGGTCAATTTTTATCACCTTAAAATCTTAAAGCATCAACGCAAACTCACTTATTTCAATGAACCTTATAATTTAATTTTCTTTATCACTAACAAATTTTTTTAAATTTAACAAAATTCTCAAGAATTCAAATGAATCTGAAAGTAGTAAAAAATTCTATTAATTTCAGTAGAACTTGAGTGAATTCAGAGGAATTTAAAGGGAATGGAAAGAATTCGATGAAATTCATGAAAATTCAAGGTGCATCAAACAAAATTCAAGAGAACTGAGAACTATTAAAAAATAGTAGGAAATATATTGAATTCAAAAACTTTGAGTTGAGTTTAGAAGAATTCAAATGAAGTAAAGAAATTCTATAAAATTCCACTACATTCAAAAGAATTTACAAGTATTTTACAGAATTTGAAATCCTCCAAGATGAATTATAAGTAAATTCAAAATAAATTGCAAAATTTTTTTGAAATTCTCTTTAAATCTTTGTAATTCTAGGAAATTATTGCCTAGTTAATAAATTCTTTGAAACCCACTAAAATATTATGAAATCTCCTGAAATTCCATGAAATCTGATCATATTTTCTTAAATCCTGCACAATTTATTAAAAAGAATTGTTTTTTTAGAACTAATTTTTTTACCTAACAATGTAACAATTCCATTTTTAGTTCAAAATTGATATTTTTTTATTAAACAATTAACCTTTTCTAGTTGAAAATGTATCCTTTTTAATTGAAAATGCAACTGGAATGCAACAATTCCATTTTAGTGAAAAATTTATATTTTTTATTAAACAATTGATCTTTTCTAGTTGAAAATTCATATTTTCTGTTAAAAATCCGTCTTTATTGAAGAAAAAATAATCTTCTTGGTTGAAAATTTATCCTTTTTAATTGAAAATGCATCTGAATTGGTATAATTGAATCTGGTTTAACTAAAGATTGAACAATTTAGTATAATATTAAACTATTCGATTGAAAATGAACTGTTTTTTCGAAAAGAAAACTATTTTTATAGGAAAATGTAAACTTTCGGGAGAGAAGAACTTTTTCCCCAAAAAATTATAAATTTTCTTTGAACATTCAACTATTTTGTAGATAATTCATCCTTCTGACTTAAAAATTAAACAGTTTTATTGGAAATTAATGTTTTTGATAAAAAAACTCATGTTTTTTTTGGTCAAATATTAATTTTCTTGCTTCAAAATTTATCTTTTCAGTTGAAAAATAAACTATCTGTTTCAAAATTCATCTTTTTTTAGTAGGAAATTCAACTACTTGGTTCAAAGTTGAAGTTGTTTGTCAACAAATCATATTTGTTAAAGTTTTAACTCCTATGTTATAAATTTAACTATTCCATTATTAAACAAAATGAACTTCCGCGATAAAAAAATCATCAGTTGGGTGGAACTCTTTTGTTGAAAATCCATTTTTTTAAAGATTTATCATTTAGGTTGAAAATTCATCCTTCTTGTTGAAAATGTAAATATTTTGTTCGAAATTGATATTTTTATTCAAAATTGATCTTTTCTAATTGAAAATTCGTGTATTTTGTTGAATATTCTTTATTTTTGGTTCTGAATTAATCTGGTTTGGTTGAAGGTGTAACAATTCGGTAGAAAACTAAACTACTATTCAGTTGGAAATTAACTGCTTTGTAAAAATTCATATTTTTGTTTAAATTTAACTATATATTGAAAAATTAAACTAATTTTATGAAAATTTAACTTTTAGGTAGAAGATTAACTTTTTTGTTGAAATATCATATTTTTGTGTTCAAAATTCAACAATTTTGTTGAAAAATTTATCTTTTTAGTCAATAATTAAATTTTTTTTTTTTAAATGTAAGACTTAATTTTTTCTGCCTAGAACTTTTAATAATCAATTTTGGTTAGACATGTATTCTTTATAAGTTAAAAATTTATGTTTTTTGTTGAAAATTCGTATTGTTTTTTAGAAAATTAATATTCTTGCTGGAAAATTCATTTTTTTTTTTTTGTTGAAAATTCAACTATTTGGTTTAAAATTCATCATTTTTAGTTGAAAGTTCAAATACTTGGTTGAGGAATAAACTAGCCATTTCCCTTTCGGGGTAGGCGTGACTCACTCGGTAGGGGAAAGTAGTGTGTGAAAGGAATAGAGATTTTTCATATTGATCCAGAATTCTCGTGCTATTTGAATAAATAACACGTTCATTCCGCAACATTGCTGCGACCCAGGTTGCCTTTTATTTAAACTTCGTGTTTTTTGGTAGAAAAATAATCTTCTTGCTTCAAAGTTTGTCTTTTTGGCTGATAATTCAAGTGCTTGGTTAAACCTCCATATTTATCAATTGAAAATTGAACTACTTAGTTAAAAAGTAAACTTAATATTTTCTACTTGAAAAATTTACTATTCGAGTTTTGCTTAGAAATTTATCCTTTAGATGGGGATAAATCATGTATTTTGTTTAAAATTTGACTTGTGGTGAGAAAATTAATCTTGTTTGTAGAAAATTCAATATATATTTTGATTCGAAATATCTTATGTGAATTTAAAGTGCATACTGAATTCAAATTTGGTATTTACTAGTATATTACATCAAAAGTAGGGCTAGACAGTTCTTTACAGGGAAACAAATGTTTGCAGGACGAGTAGTAAAACCATAGCCACGTATGGACCGGCCCAGTCCCACGAGTGATGTACGATGTTTTATTCGAAATCCGTATTTTATGAGACAGTAGAGCCGTCTGAAAAGTGAGACGTGATTACAATATATTTGGTCGTAAAAACATAAGACTGACGTGACAGTCATCTGCTTGGCTGTGATTGGTAATCTCGTATGGCACTAAATTTGAAAATTGTTCGGTCCGAGCTAGAGTAATATATGCATATGTCCAAAGTAAAATTAAAGAATACATTGTGCGTTATTCAGTGACCATTTGTGGACATAGTAATTTAATAGTGTAGCTGCGTTCGGAACTAATAATATTACAGTTCGGTAAAGTGCTATCTAACGCTCACTTTTCAAGGGGCGTTATAGGCTCATAAGGGGCCATCCATAAATTACGTAACGCAATTTCCCGACCATTTTGACCCCCCCCCCCCATGAAGTGTTACGTAATTTATGGATGGCCCCTAACATGGTGGTTTTGAATAAATTAATTTAATTTGGAAGAATTAATTCTATCATTATTACCCTATTTTCTTGAAAAATTATCCTCTTTCCTATGTTTTCACAGAATTGTAGACTACGTTACTTTTGAGGGCGGAGCACAAAAATAGCCTAAAATTAGTAGTGTAGTTTATGGACGAACCTTAAGTACTGTCAAAATTACTATAATTTAAGAAAAATATTCTTAGTAGTAGCATTAAAAATTAAATAGAATTTGTTGTTTCTTTGATACTTCATTGACTCATTGTATATAGCAGTTCTTGCTCCTTGTTCACTTTTCCGTCAATTCATGAGCTAATTCCATAGCTAATTCAAAACTTGAGCACGTGCCAGTTGCGTGCGTGCGTGCAAATGAAACATGCACGTCCGGTCTCACGTGGATTCGTGACCATGTGGATTATAAATTAGGAATAAAATCAGTAAACGCCAAATTGTAAGTTATAAGACAAGTGACTCACCGTGTTGTGATGAAAGCGCTGACTACCGGACCGTCGAAGAGTTCCACCTCGAATATTTGCAGGTGCGAGCTTTACTTGTCGCCCGTCGCTGCCACCCCGCCTCGACAATTCAGATAATTCTGCCACTGGTTGTACCTGAAATAATAAAAAATAAAAAGTTCATTAGATGATTGGATTAAGGACGAAGATTTTTTTTAATTATAGGTAAAAATAATCTTCGAATTCTTTCATTCACTTTGTCCACATTGTTTGATACTATCAAATAATCTCGCAAATAATGAAAATGGTATTTATAAATAGCTTAATTTTTGACCTCAATACACTTAACAAAGTTTTGCCAATAAACATGTTTATAATAATAAATATGCTATAATTAAGCAATGACTTTTACCCATGGTAAATCATTTTGTTTATTATTTTAAGGGGGGTTCCTACTTTGTTGGGCCGAAATCCGACTGTTTTTTGGGGAATATTTTTTTAGGAAAGTATAAAAGATAAGAGGCTTAAATTTTCCACAATTGTTTGTCCATGTTTATTGTAGTACTACAAAATTTCTTGGGTCGTTACATAAAAAGGGGAGGAGGGGGGCACTGATGACTGGCGGGTGGTCGGCGGCGACTTTACCCGCTGGTGGAAGATCTGTCCGCCGTAGAAAAAATCTGAAACAAAAAATCAAAATATTTTCTTTATCTATACGCCAGCGATTCCCAAACTTTTTATGCACTTTCTGGGTAGCGGCAGGGGCCCCACCCTCAAATTTTTTCACAATACTGGAACCCAAGTGAGACACTGGACGCTAGTCGTTCATGCTCGGTTGCTTGCTTCGCTGACCTTTTCGTTGTTAGAGAATTAGTGCCGGTTGAGAAAAATGAAAAGTTGGTTAAATATTAATCAATAGAATTTTAATAAGTTCCGTTAGATTTGTTAGATTATCAAATAAACATTCAAAAAAGGTAGAAGAAGATCAGATAATAACTTCAAGAGTTATCGCACTTTTGTTGCATTCACAAGATTTGTAAATATTTCATTTATAAGTTCGGATATTAACCGATTTTCAAAAACTTTGTTTTCATTTTCTTTAAATTATATCACGAAATTCATTCAGCCAATTAAAATTTAATTGAGCTAAGTCTTTATAATTTCAGTTATTGCAAGTTCATAACAATGAAAGGGTCATTCGTGGTAGGTACACAAAAGTCGAGGAAAGTAGCCTTCTGGTCGCAGCGGGGAGCCTGCCTAGCTGCCCGGCCCGGGGTGGCATCCCCCTGCCGGCGGCAGCCTCATTGGCCGGCGGCACTAGTTTGGGAATCGCTGCTATAAGCTATAGCGCATAAAGTAGACTAGAATGAAGAAAAAAAATGAAAAATGAGGAAGTTATGAGATTTAAAAAAAAATTGATTTTTTAACGTTTGTTTTTTTTGCTACTAATTATTTTGTTAAACAAACAATTTTCAATATTTTTTTCTGATTGTAGTCTACTTTGTGCGGACACCTTCTAAGAACATGTCAAAAAAGTTTCATAGCGATTGCTCAATTTTTGCGCCCTGTAGGACTTCCACCAACACGGAAAACGTGGTTTTGAGAAAAACGCGTCCAAAGTTTTTCATAAAAAACGCAAAAAATTATGTTGAACTTTTGCGCTATAATTACACGTATTCATCATTTCGTATGTTTTCGGGGTCGCTGATTTTAAATCTGCCATCAAATTTGCAAAATTCATTTGTTTTGAACAATTTTTATAAACAATTTTTTAAAACAAATTACAATTTTTGAATGATGTGTATGCTTTCCATAGCTTTCGATATCACTGATTTCAAATCTGGTACTATTTTTGCAATAAAAAATTATTTAAACAATTTATTAAATAAAAACTATTGCAAAATTACTTTTTCCCAAGATTTATTTGATTTTCATAGTTCAAGCGGTCAGAAATCACGAATTTGACATCAGATTTACAACAATCATTTGTTTAAATGAAGTTCAGAAAATGAGAGTACTTACGCCTAGTCAGCTATGCCAGGTCCATGGCAAGCCACCTTCCTCATTCTCGAAGAATTCGTCCTCAGCAGTCTTTTTCTGCCTCTGCAGGAGTCTGGCCTCCTATACGCGGATGCGCACACGCACTCATCATTGTGTGAAGAGACAAATCCTCTAAACAGGCTAAACATCCTCTGACATCGAACGATCATATACACGGGAAATACAAGCCTAAAATCGGAACCGCTTTTCCCGCCGCAGAGCACCCGGCCGCTGCAGCCAAGCGCGTTTGACACCGCTCCACTCAACGGCCCATAACTTTCGAAATTTTTGATATTTTGACTTGAAATTTTCCAAGTATCCGAAAATGCAAAAAAAAACGATTTTTTTTTTACCCAAAAAAGTAGGAACCCCCCTTAAGTAATCAATAGAATAAACACTAATTTTTTCTAGAAGTAGCATTCCAGACGATGAGAAAGCATTTTTATTTAAATATTGGCACATTTGTGTTGATATTAACTTTTTAATTATAAAAAAATAAACATTATAAGCATTTCATATGCGGAACGAAGATCAACCTCAAATTCACAAAGCAACACGTGATCACAAGGTATGCATAACCAATAGGGTGGTCAACTCATGTATCGATAATGCATTTTGAAAGATTTTGTATCAGAGTTATTAAGATACACACACAAAATATTAATCAATGAAAAGATTGTAGATTTAATTTTTAAATATAAATAAAAGAGTAATCAATTTAGGCTTTTTTATTATATTCTTCTTTAATATTGCACAAAAATGAATAATATTTTACCGGACAACGGAAAATGATCTATTTATTTATGATATCATCAAAACTCAAAATTAAAAGAAATGACTTAGTATACGGATTAACCAGAACTGGAGCTCTTGTAGTGGAACCGTCAAGTTGTTCCCCTTGCGTGGACATTTTATTGTTTATTTTCAAGTTATTAATTTAGCAGTTTAGATTAAAACAAATTATTCATGTTCCAAAAGATGTTTGAAATTGTTTCATTTTTTAAGCTTTAATTTTGAATTAGTTAATTTTTAAAGTTTCTCATAAATAACAAATCTATCCAGTCAATTTGACATTGACTACATGGTATACAATCTATACTACATAATATGACATTTATTAATAATATATTGATCATCTTTAAAATTTATATCATTTCTATTTAAAATTATAGTTTCGAATGCGCAATTATAAAAACTTTTTTTAAATTTCACAATTTTGTTGTTTAAAATTTATATATTAAAAATGACAGGACCATTTAACCATTAAATATTTCAAAATGTTACACTGAAAGCTTGGATAATTAGTTTTAAATTTCATAACTTAAATTTAAATATTATAAATTGTTTGGTTTCAATTTTAGACGTATAAAATTGTCTGGTTTTTTATATTAATCGGAATCTTAGAATATCAAATGGAGAAGCTCGATATTGCACACTTTCCACCTTAAAGGATTTTTAACTAAACAATTTTGAAAAATGAAAACAATGAAACAATGAAAAATTAAGACAATAACTTCTTAAATTAAAACCATTAAAATGAGAAGCTTTTTTAACTTGGCACTAAAAACTGAATTATTGTTCGCTTGAAAATGTTCTAAAATATTGAACATTTGAAACTCAACTTAAAAAAGAAACAATTTCGAATTGAAAGGGTAGCAGTGCAGAACTAGATAATTAAAATTTCGATCGAAAATGGAGTTGTTGGATAACAAATTCTTAAAAACTAAAATAAACATTGTAATAAAAAGATTTTTGCAAAATCTCATTTTTAGATACAATAATTTCAACAAAAAAGTTTAATAAACATTTAATTAACATTAAAATGTATTAATAATTGTTTACAACCTTTCAACATTGATATTTCTGATAATTATTGTAATTTTATCATCATTTACTTCTATTTTGGCGATCTTCAATTTTGATTTTCCTGGAACAGGATAATTTTTTTTATCAAATATCGTTTATTCTCATTCAGCATTCCCATATCATGAAAGCATGTTTTTATTTTTAAAAAATTAAAGGAAATTTTAATTTTAAACTTCTGGGTCAATTTTCTCGTAATTGGCTCACTGTTTACATTAAAGTTTATTTACTCGTATTCAGATAATTAAAATCTGGGAAGCATGTTTTAGGTTTTTATATTAACTGAAAATTAAATTTTTTTATTGCAATCAACAGCCGAGGCCTCTCGAATTTTAGTTTAGTGCTAATTTGAGATTGCCAATTTCGATATCCATGTTCTCGATCCTGGATAATTTTTTTCATTAAAACTTTTTTAGCCTCAAAATTCAGTAACACTTCAACTTGAGAGTATACTTTTGTTTTATCTTTATAGTGATTACTGTTTTACAAAATTCTTTTTCCCTCCCATGAAAAAATTCCTATTTTCTTGGAGATCTAGTTCTCTACTGTCACCTTTCATTTAGCAATTTTGTTTTTTATAAATTTTTAGAAAGCGCCTCCGTACACCGAAATTCGGTGAGCGTTATAGCACAAATATTTATGGCAAACGTACACACTATGCTTTTTTAACAATTTTTTTAAAGTTACAACGTAATATCTTGAAACTCTGCGATTTTCACCGATTTTTACTCCGTGAAAAAGTTGTCCTGAAACAAAATCATCGTACACTTGCCAGTTTTGGTTTGAATAACGTAAATATATCTTTTACACAAATAGAACTATTTGTCTGCAAGTTAGTCGCACAAGGAAATTTTTTGCTGCAAAAGGATTCCTGTTGAAACAAGTGAAAACCGTCTCAACTTTAGATTTAAAAGGAAATTCCCTTTCACTCAAGAAACATCCTTTTGTCACAAAAGGATATTTATCTGAGTGTTTAGTTGAAGATTTAAAAAATAAATAATTTCAAAAATATTCGATTAAAAATTTTCAAGAATTAATTATAAATCTGAATAAAGTGTTCAAAATTGGAGGATTTAAAATTAAAAAGTTAAAAATTGTGTTACACGGATTGATGTCGACCGATTCCAAAAAAGGGAATTTCTTTTTCCGGAAAACGGATGAAATGGTGTGGGGGGGGGGTCAATCACAAACATCTAAAGTCGAATTTTCGGACCACCCAGGTAAATCATTTTATTTACGCGATAAAGTGTACAATTTTAACAAATAGTATGAAACTGAAAGTACATATAAAATACGAGAGAAAGCAGTAGAGGAACTTAATTCGATTCAGAGGTTCCGAAAATAAATTTAATAATACATAATTATACTTAGTCATCATCTATTCAACGCTCTCGGAGGTCGAGCTTAATTACATTAATTGTTTATCTCCCACCTCCCTAACCCATAATAGAGTAGTATTTTAATTCAAGGAACAAAAATTGTCTTATAATAATCATATACTACACAATTAGAATTTTCATAGCTATATTAAATCCCTGATGAGATTAATTATCTAATAATTTCTATTTTAGGAGTGAATATCTTTAAAGCATTTAGCGATCATTTTTTATGAATATGTTACTAATGATACGTGATAAGTGACAAACATGTTTTTCAAAGGAAATATGGACGGCTCATGTTTGACCGTTCTGATAAAATTTAGAATTTTTTTTTAACCTATATAACTCTTGACCTGATTGAGATGTTTAAGTTTTCTTTCCTGACTCTCGTGGGTTAAATGTCAATTTTCTCGAAAATCCAGGTTTTTTTCACTAATTTTTTCTAAATTGGTACTCCAATGCCGAACAATTATTCCAAGTTTTATGCAGACTAAACTATTTTTCTGACCACAAGAATTTTTTTTCAAAAAATTGAAATTTGTATTTTTCTTACAAACAGCGACAGATTTGAGAAATCGCTAAGACAAAAATTTGCTAACTTTAAAAAATTTCACAAAAAATACCTCTTACTTTTGTATGCATCATTCACAGTTTCCTATTAAATTCAACTTTATCTGGCCCGCTAAATTTTTAAAACATGGAAAGTTGATTTGAATAAAAAAATGGGATTTTTTACCAAATCAAAGAACACGAGAATTTTTTTCAGCGAATTGAATTTTCGCCAGTATCTCAATTTAGCCAAACGTTATAAAGCTAAAAGAAAATAATGTTGTATTTTGAAAAAACCATATAATTTAAAATACTCAAAGCTAAGCGAAAGTAATTTTTTTTAAGAAGGCGAATTGAATGTGACTTAAAGTTACACTGAGGTCCATTAGGCTAACACCTCCGCAATCAAATTTTGAGATTTTTGATTGCTCAGAATTTTTTTTTTTTTTTTGGGATTTTTTTGTGCTCCAATTAGAATTTTTGGGCAATTCAATTTCCCCAAAATTTTGGGCATTTTTGGGCTCTTGAAATCCGCAAAAAAATTTTCCTCGAACCAATCGTTAACTTCCAAAATCAACACCCTATAACAAATTGAAAGTTTGTAGTAATTTAGTCACGGCATATTTTTGGGATTTTTTTGGCCTCCCAGAAAATATCCAATACGATTTTTGAGCTCCAGCCCTTAATGTCAAAAATCAACCCCTTGTACATAAGACTTTGTTAAAAAATAATATTTTTGAGAATTTTAAAACGGGAATAGAGTCTCTGATTTTTGGGCTCCTCGAAAATACCCAAAAATCAGAGACTCTATTGACACTGGAAAATTCTAAAAAAAAAGTTATTTTTTGGCAAAGTCGTATCTACGTGGTAGATAGGGTTGATTTTTAGGGCTTGATTTTTGACGTTAAGGGTTGGTTTAGGAAAATTTTTTTTTCGGATTTCAGGAGCCTAAAAAAAGCCCAAAATTCTGGTCGAATTGAATTTTTATTATTTAGTTATTTTAAGAAGTGGAGGTGCTGGGTTAATGTAAGCTAGCACCTCCACAAGAAAATTGATTTCTTAAAAAAAATTAAGGGAGTCCAAAAAAAACTACAAAAAAGCCCAAAATTCGATTTGGAGGTGTTGCACTGCCTGTAAAGCCTAAAATGTTAAAAATGGATTCCGTCTATATATTTAGTTTTTTGTTTTCAATAAACTGATACGTTTTTAAATTACAATTTATTTTGAAAATTCCAGTTCCGTCTATGGTGTAATAAGATATTTTTTATAAATAACTTTAAAGTTAAATGTATAATGTAAAATATTGTGAAAGTGTTTTTTTTTACTTCAAAGACCAAAAGACTTTCAAGAAAAGGGAAATAGGGTGTGTTTTCAATAAAATAAGGTAATAAATTCTATTAAATAATAATGATGGTGGTTCCATGTTGCTTCGATTTTCATTCAAAATATATATTTTATTTTCAACAAATTAGTGGAATGTTCACCAAAAAATATTAATATTTAACAAAAAATCTGCCCACTTTGCTCGCACATTCTCACCGCGTGCTACGCGAGTGGCTCGCTTCGCTCGCAAGTTTGGGCGCGCCTAGGGCGCGTGACGGTTAAATCTCGCGCTTCGCGCTCGGATATTTATTCTTTACATTTGGAATGCTTGAATAAAACTTTATCAAAAATATCTCTTTCAGATGGCAGTATTTATATGCGTTTTCATACTCTGAATTGTCTACTTAATTAAGTATAGTGAAATATTAAGTTTCTCAAAGCTCTGTAAAGCTTTGAGGTACACATTCTCATCGTGACACTCGCGCTGCGCGCTCGATTTCCGACAGACATTTTTAAACAGGTTTTGTTGAATCTTTTTTTCTTCTCGTAACTTTCGTCGTTTTTCTACACATTTTTTTTCAATGTTATTTTTCACGAATAAAACAAAAAGTACGCGTCCTATAAAGAAGTGATTCTTAACGAATTTTCAAATTCAGAAAAAAGTGATCTCAAAAATTTTCAAAATGCGCTCACTTTTTGAGGTTTTATAAAAAATGGCTGGTTAACAAACTCGTCCTTTCTTTTAGGACCTAAAAAAGTGTGCCAAAGATGGATTTGATCCATTCATTTTTTCAAAAGTTATCGTGTTTATGGACGGCCGGCTGGACGGACAGACAGACAAACAGACGCCATCGTAAAAACCTGATTTTCGGATTCAGGGGGTCTCGAAACGTGAAGATCCGTTGAAAAACTGTGATGTCAAAATTCGGACAATTCTAATACTTTCTCAATCATAAATGATGAAAATGTAGAAAGTTGAATTTTCTAGGTAAACAGACGAATTTTTTTAGAAAAAATTTAACATTTATACCCAAAAGCATTAATTTTCGATTAAAAAAGATGAATGTTCAAAAAAACAGTTAAATTTTCAGAAAAAAAGCCTATTTCGACTAAAAGATGAATTTTCGATTAAAAAGGCTAAATTTTCTATTGAGAAAGAAGAAGATTCAACAAAACAGATGAATTTTCAACAAATTATTCAAATTTGCTACAAAATAGTACAATTCTTAATCTAAAAGGATGAATTCTGGACTAAAAATATGATAGTAGACTTTTCAATTAAAAAAATGAGCTTTCGTCCAAAAAACATGAATTTTTAAACAACACATTTTCAATTCAAAGGGACGAATTTTGTAACCCGAAAGACGAATGTTCAACAAAACAGATGAATTTTCGATCAAAAGAGATGAATTCCGAATGAAAAATATATGCGATAGCCGACTTTTTAATTTAAAAAAATGATGGTGTAATAAACTTCCAAAAATAGTTGGATTTTCTTAATGGTTTCTATTAATTCATTTTTTCACTTGGCCGAAAAAATGAAGAAAAGGGGAAAAGGCAATTTTCTTGAAAACAGGGGGAAAAAGAAGAAATATTTTAAATAGGAGAAAATATGGGAATAGGAGAGAGTGATTCTACACAAGGAAGTTACTGATATTCTTTCTGAATATAAATTGTGACGTAGTTTAGGACATGTTCGTGTTTTTATGACCCAGGATCTAGGATATATATTTTGGATTATCGATAGAAAATCATACTTCAATCTGTGCTCTATTTGACAAAATTATACTTTTATACCCTTGATACAATCAAAAGTATAGGTAAATTTTGTATTTAAATACAAAATATATAACACGCGAGCTTATGGTATTTTCCAACTCTAAATCAGTTCTTCTCGAAAAGCGACTTTTCAATTTATTTGCGAAACATTTAAAGTATCGATAAATTATAAATTTATTATTAAAATTATAAGAAATTAATTATATAAATTTACGTTATCTATGTAATTACTTTGTGAAATACCTAAAAAGGAAGTTTCCGTTCTAAAATATATGGATGATTATAGTGAGGACAATTTAAACATATTTTTGTTGGACTTGCAAAATGATATTTAATGCAAAAGTAAAAACAAATCTGGAACATTTTCAGTTTTCAAAAAAAAATCCCAGCTTCTTCCCAGTGCTCACACTTCCGACTAGTTTCCGGTTTTCCCAGTCAGTGGCCACCCTGGTATAAAAAAGAACATTACTCTTGAGAAAGAACGACAGGATTGTGAATCGAACTGACATTGTGTTCCACCCTTGGGTAGGACTTCGAAAGAAGAACAATTAACTGTGGCGGAATGCTCTCATTGTTTGCGAAGGCAACAATAGCCAGAGGGTAAAGTCGCGAGGCAGATGCACAAAAAATGTACGCATAACAACGACTGTACAAAAAAAGTTTGAATTTAAAAACGCAATACAAAAAAAATCGATTGAGAATCAACAGTACACGGAAAACAATCTCTTAAATTTTATGGGCTTAGGGCTGTGTCAGGAGGCCGTATCCATTTTATCGCGGTGTACCTGCTCGTCTTACCCTCTCCACTTGACTTCTCCTCATGTCCCTGACTGAGCGAGATTGCTGCGCCGGACTTTGCCAGCGGGGGCCCCTTTGTCCTAATGAGTCATAAAATGCCATACATAAAAATGTTATAGTTCTGCAATCAGCAAATCAAAAATATTATATTCGGAATCTATATTTTTTTGCGATTACAACGATATGTAACTTGCAATTAAAATATTGAAATTAGACTATGTTATGGCAGATATTAGTTTGTTTTGACCCTGACTAGATAGCATTATGGAATTTTCCGTAGAATAGTTGAAAATGCATCAGTTTATTTGGTAGAAAATTCGCCTGTTGACAATTGAATAGAATATGCGGATTTTTACCCAACTGCCTAGAAGAATATTAAACTTGATACCAAGTATTTGAATTTTTAAACCAGAAAGACGAATCCTTAACAAAACAGTAAACAGTATAATTTTTTTAGTATACACATACACATATAGCCATACACTATCATTTTATAATATTAAAAATGATGGTCGATTCTTGGGCAACCGAACAGAACTAGAGGTTGAAAAAAAAGGATTTTGAAAAATAAGGGCCACACTAATGTATTAAACACAAGGGCAATTTATTAAAAGGAAATTAAACTTAACTTTCCACGGAATAGAATTAAAATGAATATACTTATTATAGTAGATTATAATATGGAAAATATAAGAGCATTACTTCCACCGGATGAGTATTAATTTGTCAACAGGCGAATTTTCTAGCAAATAAACTGATGCATTTTCAACTATTCTACGGAAAATTCCAGAATGCTATCTAGTCAGGGTCAAAAGAAACTAATATCTGCCATACCTTAGTCTAATTTCAATATTTTAATTGCAAGTTACATATCGTTGGAATTACAAAAAAAACATAGATTCTGAATATATTTTTAATTTCCTGATTAAAACTATAACATTTTTATGTATGGCATTTTATGCCTCATTAGGACAAAGGGGCCCCCACTGGAAAAGTCCGGCATAGCAATGTCGCTCAGTCAGGGACGTGAGGAGAAGTCGAGTGGAGAGGGTAAGACGAGTAGGTACACCGCGATGAATTGGAAATCGCCCGTGTCAGGGTACCATATGATACTTGTAGGCTTATTCGACCCTTCCTATTGTAAGGCGCTCGAGCTCGAGTTCGAAACTCAACGGGGCGTTGTGGTGCTCAACTGGCAGCTACTGTATTATATTGCGTTGTTACGTTTAAATTAAATCCCCATTTAAATCAGCCGACACTAAAACTTTGTATGCAATTCTTGTATTCAATCATATTAGCCTGAACAATGTCTAAGAAATGCCAAATTCTCTTCAAGATACTTACTCTAAATAAGAAAAAGAAGATTCCCAAAAGAAATCAAACTTTTGTTGAGAAAAAATTTTGAAAAGGCTAAAATATCTGCGCAGCAGCGTATGTTATTAAATTATCCAACAATATTAGACAGAATTTCATACAAAATTTTGATATCGGCTTGTTTGGATGGGGATTTAATTTAAACGTACCATATCAATGTAATCGAGTAGTCTCCGGGTGGGCACCACGACGGCCCGCCGAGCTTCGAACTCGAGCTCGAGCGCCTTACAATAGAAAGGGTCGAATAATGAGCCGTCGGGTATTATAAGCCATAAGGTACCCTGACACTGCCGTAAGACATTTTACGTGACTATTCTATGATTTATGGATAGAGAGAAAACTCTGGTGAGATTTCAGCGAAATTGATTCAATACTAGAACAAAAGTAAATTAATTTTTAAAAACAGAGTCACTGGAAACCCATGAGATCCTTTCTGACAAATAATAAACATTCCTCCAGATTTTTAATGACAGTCAAATAATTCTTTAAAAAAAAGGGATTCAATCAAGTAGTTGATAAATTTAATTGGAAAGTCCATCAAATTTCATTTAATCGTAAACGACTTTCTATATGTTTCGTGAAACAGAATTAAGAAAAAAGTAATTGAAGAAGTAAGAATACGGGTTAATGAAATTCCTTCGACAGTCTCTGATAATTATAAATGCGCAGTGAACGTTTTCCGTAGCACCGCGCACGTTGCCCGTTTTGTCCGTCGTGCGTCTCTCACTCTTTTGTCTTGTTTATCTAGTACAATGACATTAAATTAAACTTCATATCATGTTGCATAATACAAGAATTAACGAGATCATTTTGAAAGTTATTATCATGACTTTGATTCCTATTTAAATTTTAGAGATGAAGCGCTTCTAATTTTAAACAACGTTGAATAATTGTAAAGACTAATTGTGGCTTCGAAAGCATTTACTGATTACGATTTTGAAATTTATTAAATTAATTTCAAAATAAGTCAAAATTTGAATTCCTCTTTAACGTCCAACATTCAATTTGATCGTTTCTTTTTAACTGCCAAGAATTTAACAAAAACGTCTCAAATGTATTATAAATCCAAAAATAATCTTTTAAAAACATTAGAAAAGTACTATTTATGCAAAATAATTGAAAAAAGAATTTAAATTGTTTTTAAACAAAATTGAAATCGACTCATTCAAGAGAAAGCCACATTACAAGGGGGGAAAACATTCAAAAATTTATTCATTTTGAATTTGTGATTTTTTATTTGTAATTTTTGAACAAAATCGATATATTTTTATAAAAAATGCAATTATCAAAGAAAATGGCTCCAACATAAAATTGATAACATTTTGGAAATTACCCATAAACATGTATAATTCTTTTTTATTATTTAAATAATAAAATATAACATAAGGCAGCATAAAACAAGGTTAAAAAAGTTTAGGAAATGTTTAGAAATGCTATTATAACAGTTTATTAATAAATTTAAAAAATGGTATGCCCATTTAAAGCCAGATATTTAAGGAATAGGAATCAAAAAACATTTCGAAACATTTAATTAAGAAGGAAGTACACAAATGTTTTTCGTCCGACCACCGTAAGACTCAATCATTTTCAACCTAAAAGTACTTGCACTCGACTTTTCTTCACAGAATTATTTTTTCTAGTGATTTCGTAGTATTTTATATTCAAATCAAAATTAAAGTATCCAGCAATTTTTGAATCACGGAATATTCAAATTTAAGAATAACATTTTTCTATATATATATTAACTTATTTTTTAAGAGGTGTTAGTTCGCAACAAAAACTGAGTAACAAAGTAATTTTAAAGAATTGTATATATTAGAAACTGAGCGTTTTTATGGAGGTTTTTATATAGCAAAAAATCGTTTTTTTTTTCATCAAGTACTAGAGCATTTTTGCACTTGAGTTATCTTTATTGTTTATTTCTTTTGGATAGTTTATATACTTCTTGAATATTTAAAGAACAAAAAATGTCAAGCCTTTTTTGAAATAAGTAAAACTCAATTCTAAATTCTTTCCACGCAAAAAATGTTCGAGCCGAGATTTGGCAACCAAGATCAAAGTGGTGCAATAGCTCAGTTGGTTAGTGTGCGCGGTAAAATCCACGGGTTTAATTAGTTTAGGTAGCGCGTTCGAATCCTCAGTGAGTGCGATTTTTTAAAGCTTATGAGCGTGCGATTCACTTGCACAATACACATAGTATGTGTAAGTGGCCGTAATTGCGAATTGTGTATTAATAATTATAAAAAATTAAGATAATAATACATATTTTCAGCGACTTTCATTTAGTTTCCCAAGCTTTGCATCTGGGATTATAAAGCCTTTGCATGTTACATTTTTAGCGGCTTCCAAACAGATTTTATATCACTTTAAACAAATTATTTTAAAATGTTACATGCTCTTCAGATTGTGATTAATTATTTTATTGAATAGGGAAGGTTGTGAATTTTAATTGGCTTTCTCTCATATCCAAGACTATAATACTAAGTGTCGAGTTTTTTAATCGACCATTTATTATCTGCGTATAAAAAAGGAATCACTGAGCACAAACTTAGAAGATAATAATTTTACAATTTTGATAATACAGGTGTTGTACATTCAGCAGAAATGACAGACTTAAATTTGTATCTACATTCTGCCAAGGGGCGTGGATGAAGAAGTGACAGTGCAAAACTTCGAAACAATCAATCACTCTAATCATGAAGATAAAGAAGAATAAAAAAATGCAATGGGAAATTGAATCCTCTAAGAGGAAGGAAAAGTGAGATATAAAACAAAATTGTTATATTTCGCTTTGTACCATAAATAATTGTAAAGTTAATAATCGATATCAACAAGATAGATCTCTCACAAATTCCTTCCAAATTTTTAGACCCATTCGTTTCGTATTATTATGTATTTTTAAAAATATATTCAATAAATAAATAAAAAATATGGATTGTTAAAGTTTGCAGTTTATAATAAAAGATGCTCAAACCGTATAGTGGTAAATTAATTACTAAAGAACTCTAAAAATTTTAGTTTACCGGTTACGCAGATAATAAGTCAACGTCCTGATCAGAATTCAGAATAAGTTATTTCAGCTGATGTGCCGAAAACGTTCGCAAAACACTTGTAACTACTTATAAATTTTAGTCCTGAATTCGAAGCATTATATACTGAATAAATTAAAGCATATAATTAAACTTAAAATAAAGTATTTTTACCAAGTTTGATTTCGAAAATCTTAACATTTGGACCTTAATATTCAATAATAAGATTACACTGAATTTTTCATTTTAAGGTTCAATACATGAAAACTATAAAGCTACCGAAAAGGACAATAGAAATTCGATAGAAGTTTATTAAAATAATTATAATATTTGTTTTTTCAATATAAATAACGTGAAGTTTATAAACTCGGAAACATCGAAACTTTACTTTTTAGATTGAGTTTTCAAAAATTACAATTAGATTATAACGAATTTGTTCAATCTTTGAAATGAAGGGACTCCGGACATAAGGGTGCAATTTTAACATACTTTTAAATCCATAATTGACATCAATCAATTTAATTATTGCAGGAAACTGAAGCAAATTGCACATTTTTGGCTTCTGAAAATGGCGTATGTAGTGTCAATGAACAGAAAATTGCGCTTAAACGTTTAAAAAATTATGTTCTTCTTCGGAAAATACAAAGGGCTTTCCAATTATCTAAGCACCTGCAATCACAACAACGTCTTTCTGTCACACTCACTCCGATTGCGAGTGCCCATTGAATTTCCCAAAAAAATGTAACATGAAAGCGCAACTTTTTGGCCATTGATACTACATACACCATTTACAGAAGCCACAAATGTGCAATTTGCTTGAAGAATTATATCTGTATGTTCTTTAGCTTCGGAGATGGCATCTAACTACAGGACTGTCGATTTGACTATCCTGATAGTGAGTCTAAATCACCTGTGATTATTCAAACAGACTATAAAATTATGGTCTGTCTGATAATGAAGAAAAAATTGGAGATGTACTTGGTACTATACAGATTCATAAAAAATGGAAAACATTAAACTAGAAGTGAATAAATTTCTGCGTATTAGCAGATTGATCCCCAGTCACCCCAACAATCCTGCCTGTAACCCTTTCAATTCATTGCAACCCCGCACTAAGTAAATTTTTCTTCTCGTTAATAATTCCCTTTACTCCTCGTGGTTAATCCAAGCCGGGCGCCAAGGATTAATAAAACGTGGCATTTGCGACACAAACTCGGAGAGTTGACAGCTCTAGAGTCAAAGACCGTGTCGAGCAGACACGACAGAAGTAGTAGTTATGATGCCTGAGTGGTACTGCCTACTATCTCGCATATACAATCCTCATGTGTGAACGGGTGCTTGGCAAAAGGGGTCAAAGGAAAGAGCTGGCAGAAGGGAAACAGAAAAAAAGACTGGAAAATAAAGCTATTTTTAAGAGAGAAAATGAAGAAGATGTTAGCCAACCTTTCCAAAAGCAGGCTCACGTCATCGCCCTTCGTGGCCTATCGCGAAGAGCATTTGGCAAGGTCAGACAAACTTTTCAGAATTGCTAATGAATGACCTAAGAAGAGTGCCTTGTGACTCACTCACTACATTCGACGTACGTGGTACGAGCCGAATGAAGAATTATGACTCGATACAAAAATAACTTGCCTTGCCTCCTGGCTCTCCCACAACCTACAATATACCCTTATAAATAGACCACTTCCTTTTTCACGAGATCTAATTTTGGTCGAGGAGAGGGCCATTAAAGGAACTGTAAACTTTCACTTTCTAAGAAGCAAGTCGATCGTTTATTATTTCACACTTCAGAAGGAAGAGGCTCTAGGCTCCAGATAGTTTCCTAGCTCTAGATAAACTTCGTAACCACTTTTTGGCTAATTTTTGGCTACAATTTGGCTAATAATTTTGGCCCTTCCCCATATCCAAAAGTAACGTATCCGTTGGCTAAACACGGGTTTGATATTTATTCTGCGTTTTTTCGCGTTTTTAGTGAGTTGAGTTGTCCAGAATACTCCCAAAACAGGGGAGTCATGGTGGTTTTTAACGAACATAGGGGAATAAATTCTTTTAAATAAAATGAATACAGATACCGTAATAAATTTAATTTGAAACACTTGCCATTTCTAAGATTTCAAGACCATGTCTATGGCATTTTGATCAAAATAGTTGAATTTTAAACCAAAAAAGATTTTACACCAAGAGAGGAATTTTCAACCCAAAAAGACAAATTTAAAACAAAAAATTTAACTTTGTAAGCAAACAGGGGCATTAACAAGAAATTATTTGAAATGTCAAGCAAAAGAGACGAATTTTGAAGCAAACAGATGAACTTTTAACCAAATAGTTAAATTTTCAAGCAAAAATAAAGAATTTTTAAGAAAACTGTTGAGTTTTTGACGAAAAACATTACTTTATCAAAGTAGTTAAATTTTTAGTCAGATAACTCAATTTTTAAACTGTCAGAACGAATTTTTAACCAACAAGATTAATTTTTAACTAAATACATCAGTTTTTAAGGAAATAGTTGGCTCTTCAACTAAAAAATATCAGTTTTCAACAAAAAATGGAATACTTACATTTTTAGTTCAAAAAAAATAATTTTAAAATACATGATTTTCAAACAGTTGAATTCAATGAAAAAAGGACGAATTTTTTTACCAAAACAGTTGAATCTTCATCCAAGAAGATGCATTTTCTACAAACAAGATTAATTTACTAGCCAAAAAGATGAATTAAAAAAAATTATGTATTTAATCAAGATAGATGAATTTTCAAGTAAAAAGATTATTATTGTTTATCAAAAGACAAATTTACACAAAATATATGTATTTTGAACCAAATAGTAGAATTTTCAATTAAAAAAGAAATTATTTTTAACAAAAATGAATTTGCATATATGAGAAACTTTGACAAAAATTTCTATAATTTGAAAAAATGGAAAATGTTGAAATTGCTCTAATTTTTTAAATGATGAGTTAATCAAAAAATTCGACTAGAATAGTTTAAAAATATATTTGGTAACTACTGAAAATTTTGAATGAAATTTTCGGATCTATGAAAAAAAAATTTTTCTATTTTTTGAAAATTGTCTAATTTTTGAAAAGTATATAACCTTTCTAATTTTCATCAAAATAAACAAATATATTTAGAAAATTAGCAAGTATTTTACCCATTTATAAGAAACTTGAACAAAAATTGATAAAATTAGAAGAAAATTTTTTTTTGAAATTTTTTTGAAAATGCTCTCAATTTTTTAATTTTTGTTGGAAATGTCTGTTTAACAAACTTAACATTCATTTTGGGGACCTTCAAATCATTCAAAAATTAGCGTAGCTACAACATTCATGTAACCATACATACAGACAGACATACAGATATACAGACAGACACCAACTAAATTTTATGTTTTTCGGATTATGTGCGTGCCGAAACGTCAAAATCCGTTAAAAACCAGAGATCGAAAATTAGGACGATTGCATTACACTTTCATGAATGAGAATGTAAAAAATATATTTTCAACCAAAGAGTAGAGTTTGTTACTAAAGAAGATTCGCTATCAAACAAAAATGGAATATTTAAATTCCCAGTTGAAAAAATTATTTAAAAAAAATTAATTTGCAACCAAATTAACTCAACGTAAAAAGACGAATTAAAAAAATTGATGCCTCAATTAAAAGTATGAATTTTCAACCTAAAAATGAATTTTCAACAAAATATGTAGTTGAATTTTTAACTGAAAATGAAACAAATTTTTTTTTAATAGTTCAAATTTCGACAAAAACTGTAATTTTAACAATTTACTATCGGCGAAAAAACTATAGGCATCTGCCTTTAAAGCTTAACAACTCAGTCAAAAAAAATGCCAGTGGACCAAAAAATAATAATTTAAAAGCTGAAAGTGTTCTACGTTAATCAGCTTGAAGACGTTTATGTAAAAAAATTGTTGTGCTTAGCAGACTGAAAAATGTAAAAAAAAGTGAACCAGTTGCAGTTGAGAAATTTGAAAAATATAAAAAATTGTTGCTTAAAAGTACAAAAATGTGCAACTATATTATCTTCAGTTCTAATACAGATATTAAAGTGACTCAAACTGCAAACTGTAATGGATAGGCTCTTGTAATTATTTTTAATCACCCGGAAGGACGTGTTAGTCTTATTTTTTGTGAAAATCGAAATATTTTTATACATTTTTTTATTGGAAAACAACTGACATATAGCGGGAGGGGGGGGGGGGGGCTTTTTTTGTTTTACTGCCAACCGCTGGTGCCATTCTTCGACCCCTGGTTCTGAATGCTTGGATGACACCTGGCCACGGGCCGAAGAAAAGGACCAGCGGTCGGCAGTAAAAAAAACGGGCCCCCCCTGCTTTCTGTCACTTGTTTTCAGACAAAAAAAAATGTCTAAAAATATCTCGATTTTCACAAGAAATAAGACTAACAAATCCTTACGGATGATTGAAAATAAATACAAAGCCTATCCATTACAGTTTGCAGTTTGAATCGCTTGAATATCTGTATTAGAACTAAAGATGATATAGTTGCACATTTTTGTACTTTTAAGCAACAATTTGCATTATTTTTTTAATTTCTCAACTGGTTCACAACAGTTTTCCTCATACTCATGAATTTTTTCAAAATTTTCCCATCGCCCCTTGTATAAGAAATAATGCTCTAAACTTGGCTGTTCTTAAATGTACCCAAAAATCCTGACTTTTTTTTACATTTTTCAGTCTGCTAAGCGCAAAAATTTTTTTACATAAACATCTTCAAGCTCATTTACGTAGAACACTTTCAACTTTTATATGAATGTTTTTTTGTTGCGTTAGCATTTTTTTTTACTGAGTTGTTAAGATTCAAAGGCAGATGGCTATAGTTTTTTCGCCGATACTAGTTAAAGTTTCGAACAAAAATGATTCAACTTCAACAAAATACGTTCACTTTAAAAAAAAAGTTTAATATTTCAAGCAAATAGTAGAGTTTTTAACCAAATGAGATGAATTATAAACCAAAAATACAACAGTAGGCGTTTTAACCAAAAAGAATTAACTTTTAACCAAAAAGTATTTGATTTTCTCATTGAGTTCTGTTAATTCAGTTCCACGCATTTAAGGACATGTGGTACTTCGTCATGTGGTAAGTCGGGTTCAGTTCCCTCGGATTTTTTTCCACAAAAATAAAATTTTTTTAAAACTAATTCCGGAGATGCTAGAAAGTATTATAACGGACGCGCCCGTACTCTTTTTTTAAAGGGATTATAACAAAAAAATGTATTGCACAAAATAACAATTTTATGCCTGTGCACTATTTTGAGGTTAGAATCGTTTTTCAGCTCTTTGTTATACCGAGAAAGTAGGTCTTTGACGTACCGATTCTGTTGGTAGCACTCAAGAATAATTATGTGAGAGAATTGTAACACCCATGACCTCAAAATACACACACCCGTCAAATTTAGCAAAATTAATTTTTTTTAATTAACCCACAAAAAAAGAATACGGGGACGTCTGTTAAAATGTTCGCTTTCATTCCCTAGATTTTGAAGACAAAATATTGATTATTGTGGGAAAAAAGCCGAGGGAATCTAACACTGATAAAATCGATACAATTTCCTAAGTATCACATACATTAATCGAATTTAGCCAAAATTAATTTTTTGAATTATTCCACAAAAAAAGTCCGGAGACGTCCGTTAGCATGATCGCTATCATTCCCCAGATTTTGAAGACAAAATCTTTATTATTGTAGGAAAAAAGTCGATGGAACCTAACACTGGTAAAATCGATAACACAGGCCGACAAAATTTGACAAAGGTCCGGAACCAAAGACCAGACCTAGTATACCCGAAGGTTTTTGCTGCGCTGAATCCGAATCCGACCTCAGAAA
>NC_046659.1:121389837-121412440 GCF_010883055.1 Belonocnema kinseyi | reverse complement strand
TGATGGAATTTTTCTGAGGTCAGATTCGGATTCAGCGTAGCAAAAACCTTCGGGTATAGTAGGTCTGGTCTCTGGTTCTGAGAATTGTTGGCCTGTGTAATTTTCTAAGTATAACATGCCCTGAAAGGACTGTGCGAATTGATAAATTTGTGTTTCGAGATGGGAGACGTCTCAAACGACTGGAAAAAAGCGATTATCGTACCAATATACAAGAGAAAGGGAGATAAAAGCGAGTGCAATAATTACAGAGGGATTAGCTTATTCAGTAACATAAGTAAAATATACTTAAAAATAAATGGCTCTCTTCGACGAAGAGGATGTGGATCTCGAAACAATAAGGGTACGTGGGTTAGCGTTCGCAGATGATAAGGTTGTTGTGGCAGAGTCTATCGAAGACCTACAAAGAATGTTGAATAAACTAGATGCAAGCATGAAGAGCATGGGCCTCAAAATTAACGCAAATAAAACAAAAACTATGGTGTTCGAAGGAAAGAGTGAGAAAATACTATGCAATATTTTATTAAATGATGAGAGAACTGAACAAGCTGATAAGTTCGGATACCTTGGTAGCTTATTTACTAGGGACGGGAAGATAGATGAGGAATTAGATAGACGCATAAACAATTAGATAGACGCATATTGGTTTATAATAAAATTAAATAAAGCTAAAATGGCAATACATAATTCTATATTTGTACCGACTGTACTGCGCTGTAGCGAGACATGGACTTATCAAGAAAAAGATAAGAGTAAAATTAACGCAATTGACATGAGATTCATGCGCATAATATGCGGGAAAACTCTGATGGACAAAGTAAGTAACGAGATAATTCTAAAAGAATGTGGTGCAGAAGAGACGCTAGTAGACACATGGGAAAGAAATCGGTTAAGATGGTTCGGACATTTTGAGAGAATGCCAAATGAACGACTAACGAAACAAGTGTATCAGGGTAAAGTAAATGGCAGCGTGCCCAGAGGTAGACCGCGGAAAGAATGCTTAGAATGTGTGAATGAGACCCTACTTAGAAGAGACATAAGAAGTCACAGAAACACGAGAGCCTGCATTGAAAAATGCATGGACATTAGAGAAGCTAGAGAAGTATGCCAGGACAGGAAAGCAGGGCGGCAAATGGTTAATAAAAAGAGTGTCAGTAGAGTGAATGACGCCTGAAAGAAAAGACCTTGGCTACTAATGGACCCAAGTGGGGAACCTTACATAACGACTTTGTGGGGATCTTCACTTGGGGTGATTGCTAGAGGGATTGATCAGCAACCTGGGTCGGATCAGTGTTACGGAACGAACGTGTTATTTACTTAAATAACACGAGAAATCTGGATCAATCTGAAAATTCTCTATCCCTTCCACACACTACTCCTTTCCCCTACCGAATAAGTCACGCCTACTCCGAAAGGGAAATGGCTTAATGGTGCAATAGTATAATAATACCGAAATACCCAACATGTGACGAAAATTATCCTTGGGAAGTATATTCCGTTTTGAGTTGCTGTAAACAAAGATAGGATTGGTATCAGAATTCGAGATCTGAAAGCTAATTCGAGTTGAAAGAAATGGTGACGACAAAAGTTACAATCCCCTGATGTTTAAATGAAGATCAATGTACTATTCAAGTCACGTACGTATAAGAGAAATGTATGGCTTATCAAAAGAACGTGATGCAATTTGGCGTGGATGTAGTTCGTCTGCATCCTGCTTCCTGTAAGCAACACTACTTCATTACGATCACGTACAAGAAGCTAAGCCACTCGAAAAGTCGGAACACCTTCACTTTTTTACATCTTGAATAAGACCACCAGTACGAGATTGACAAAATTTAGAATCTAGAAAAACCTGCTTGGTTTCTCCTATATCATATTCCACTCGAAGAAATGCCCTTTTGCGTCGAAAGGATTTTTCTGGACAAAAATTAAATATCCTATTAGATTGAAGCTTAAGAAGATTTTTATTTATTTCAAAAAGAATATTCTTGCAGAAAACATGTTCTTGTGAAAAATTTCACCTGATATTGTTTCCAAATAAATCTGTTTGTGTAAAAACAACATTTACGTGATTTAAAAATAAACAGATAAGAGGAATATGCTTTGCAGACAACTTTTTCCTCGGAGTGTTGACATCGTTTTTAAGATTACAATTGGAAAAATAATGCCTTTCTAGAAACAAATTTAATTCCACGCTTGGAAAAGAAAGAAAAGTGCTTAGGATTTCCTGGCTGCGAAATAGACTTCTTTTTTGGTCAGAATGAACAAAGTATGCAACGAAGCATGACTAGAAGAAAATTGCTGAAGACCGCAATACGAACACTTTCTTTGAAGTCTATTATCGCCAGTATGATGACGTCACGAGTGACAATGGGTTTCCTCACTGTAAATTATTCGCTCTGATTTATTATGACATAAACTTGACATAAATTCGTTCAAGAATATCATGGAAAAGGAAATAAATAACTTGCAAGTATTCAATAAAGAATTTCGCATAACTTCGTTTTTAAAATTCCCTAACATTTCCCTGATTTTTCCTTGGCTAATTTTTCATTTTCACTGACCACTAATACTTAAATACCAGAATTCTAATTACGACTATTTTTAATAAAGAATCTTTTACAAATCGATTAAGTGGCCGATGTGTTAATTAGGCGACTAATGTGCATTAATACTCCAACTCTTTTCCTTTTGAATGTGAAAGAATTCAAAAGAATGTAAAAGAGTTTGATGAAATTTCTATTAATTACAGGTGAGTTTTAACAAATTCAATTGAAAGCAATTCAAGTTTAGATGAAGAGAATTTAAATGAATTAAAACAAACTTAAAAGAATTCGATGAAATTTATAAAAATTCCAGGTGAATGTTAACACGTGTAGGGTAAAGCCATAAGGCTTAAATGCAATTCAAGCTTAATTCAAAATAATTTTTTTGAATTGGAAAAAACTGAAGAAAACGCATTGATTTCAGTAAAACTGTAGTGAATTTAGAGGAATTGATAGAAAACGAGAAGAATTCGATTAAATTAATTCAAATTCCTGGAAAATTGCTTAAAATCCCTTAAAATCATTGAGATTCTCGGAATTTACATTTTCAATATAGACTTTCATATAAATGGATAAAAGTTTATTAATTTAAATTTAAAAAACCGTAAAATATTTCAAATCTCTTAAAATCTAATGGAATCCTTGACCATTTTTAAAGCTCTTGAAGATTCTTTGGAATTATTAAAAATACTCTAAAATTCTTTAAGTAATTTTGAATCCCTTGAAAATTCTTTGGTATTTTTAAAAATACCTTAAATTTTTGAAAATATCTTGAAGTAAATTCGAATTATTAAAATATACTAAAAGTACCCTGAAATATTTCAAACCTTTTAAAATCTTTTGAAATCCCTTGGAACTTTAACAAACTCTAGATATTTTGTTGACATTTTTAAAATTACCCTACAATTTTAAAAATACTTTAAAATCCTTTCAAATTATTGAAACCAACTCAAAGTTTCTTTGAATCTTTGAAAATATCCTAAGATCTCTAAAATCTTTGAAAATACTTTGAAATATTTTGAAATCTTTGAAACTCTCCCAAATTTTAAAAAAATATCTTACGAGCTTTTTAAAATCATTAAAATCTTTTGAAATCTTAGCGAATCCTTCGAATTTTTTATGAAAATCCTAAAACCTTATAGGTCGTCATAAAGATTCCATATCTTCAAAATTCTGAGAAAAATGATAAAAACCTGATGAAAATTCGTTTAAATCCTTTACAATCATACAAATATTTCGAAATCCCTTGAAACGTTTTAAAGTCCGTTGAAACTTTTTTAAACATCTTTAAAATTCCTCCACTTCAAATTATTAAAATATATTAAAAATTCCTTGGAATCTTTCAAAATACCCAAAAATTTTACAAATCCATTGAATTCTTTTGAAATACTTTGAAAATTGGTAAAACTCTTGAAAATTCCTTTAAATTTTGATAAACACCTTGAAATCTGTAAAATTACGTGAAATTCATTTTATTATTGAAATACATTAAGAACACATTGAAATCTTTTAAAATATCCTAAAATATTGCAAACCCTTTGGAATATTTTCAAATATCTTGCCAACTTTAAAAGCTCTAGAAATTCTATAAAGTACCCTAAAATGTGCAAAATCCTTCAAAATTCCTTCAAATTATTGAAATATATTAAGAATTCCTTGGAATCTTTAAAAATACACTAAAATATTTCAAAATGACTCAAGAAAATTCAAAATTATGTATATCGACCTATGAATTTAATAGAACTTAAATCATGAGTTAATTAATTTTTTTAATCAAATGTGCTTCAAAACAAAATTTCCCTGACTTTTGCCATTTTTTTCCAATTCACTGACTTTCCCTCACCAAGAAAATTGTCTTAATTTTTCCCTGATTTCCAGGTTTCTACCTAACCTAGGCCCACCCTATACTCGTACATCCACTTAAAAAGAATAACTTCTTTTTGAAAGATAGTAAGAGACATGAATCCGTTTAACTGGAAGTGTGCAATATGCAGACGATAAAAAGAGACCTTCCGCTAAATTAAACAGAATCGCGTCATGAAAGATTAGATTAACATTCCTGATTCTTGAAAATTCTTTCAGTAAGTATAACAATCAAACCATTTTTATCCCTGAATTTTCTTTATAATACACCCAAAGGTTTTCGTTATTTCAAATTTTATATGTATCATTAAATACAATTTTTTAACCCCAGTTTCAATCAAAACTTTTCCTAATATTTTTTTAGAATAATTTTACAAACGCCAAATGTCCTTCTAACAAGAAAAAAGTAAAAGGTTGACGGATAATAAATGTTCCATCATGAGTATTTACATATTTAAATCCATGACACTAAATTAGCAACATGCAATTCAACATTCAAGATTTATTGACAAGCAAAGTTCCTACCGTTCTACAAACTTCGAGTAGAACAAGTGGATTCGAGTTCGAGTGAATAAACGATTTCCATAAAGTGATATATTCAATCCAAGTAATTTACATACAGCCGATCTGTACATCAATGAATGAAACCTACTTTGTGAAAATAAAATGACTAAGTAAAGGGAAATTAAGAAAAATATATACATTAAATTTATTCAACTCTTAAACACAAATTAAAATTTTTTAAATGTAAAAACGTGATCAAGTTTATAAAAGATTCAGAAATTTGAGAAATTTGAAGAAAAAAACATTTGAGAAATTCAATATGGTTTCAATCGTAGAATCAATTTTGAAAAAAAGTATCAAAATGGCATGATGCAATTTTTTAAATATAAAATGTGGTATACATACAATATATATCTCCCAAAAATAGCGTGAAATCCTGTCTTCACGATAATCGACAAAATGACAACATATTTATGAGAACAAATTTTAACTTTTATATAATTTACATTACTAGAACTTAAGCAGTCGTAAATAAACAGACGGTTTCATACTCGTAATTGGTATTGTAGTTTCAATTAATATTTATTACTTCTGACTTTGATTGAGGATTAATTTTACACGTGTAAATAAAATTAAATCTAATTAATTTAAAAAATTATTTAGAAAAAGAAATTTTTTAAATGGTTGAGGGAGAAAATGTGGTCGAGAAAAAGCCGGAAACCCTGAAAATTTCAAATCAAGCAATCACTAGACAAGTAGACAACCTAGAAGTGTTGCGATTTTACCCAATAAAAAATCGAAAATTTGAATATTAAGCCATTTGACAAAATATTTGAAAAACATATTCAAGACAAATAATTGTTGATTTTCAAAGAACCCACAAAATTAATTTTAAGATTTTGTGAATTGTTACTGTTTTCAAAATTTGTAACTATTAACTATTAACCATTAACTATAGCCTTATATCTTTTTTCGTATCACCTCTCTAAATTTTAAAGAGAGTGAATCTGAACAACCCAATTCGAGAAAAGTGAGCCGCTAAAAATAAACAGAAAATTAGTAATTCGAATAGTTGGAATATTCCCTAAATCGATAGCGAAAAACTAATAGTCACATAGTGGGAATATAAAAATACAAAAACCTCCTCATAACTGATTTGATAAAGAAACACTATATTTTCAAAAAAAGTCCGTCAATTTGAATCCATCTTGAATTTTCATTTTTTGAATTCGAGATTCATGCGCATAATATGCGGGAAAACTCTGATGGACAAAGTAAGTAACGAGATAATTCTAAAAGAATGTGGTACAGAAGAGACGCTAGTAGACACATGGGAAAGAAATCGGTTAAGATGGTTCGGACATGTTGAGAGAATGCCAAATGAACGACTAACGAAACAAGTGTATCAAGGTAAAGTAAATGGCAACGTGCCCAGAGGTAGACCGCGGAAAGAATGGTTAGAATGTGCGAATGAGACCCTAGTTAGAAGAGACATAAGAAGTCACAGAAACACGAGAACCTGCATGAAAAAATGCATGGACATAAAAGAAGCTAGGGAAGTATGCCAGGACAGGAAAGTATGGCGGCAAATAGTTAATAAAAAGAGTGTCAGTAGAGTGAATGACGCCTGAAACAAAGACCTTGGCTACTAATGGACCCAAGTGAGGAACCTTACATAACGACTTCGTGAGGTTCTTCGCTTGGGATGATTGCCTGGATCGGAGCAGTGTTGGGGAACGAACGTGTTATTTACTTAAATAGCACGAGAATTCTGGATCAATCTGAAAAATCTCTATACCTTCCACACACTACTGCTTTCCCCTACCGAGTGAGCCATGCCTACCCCGAAATGGAAATGGCTTAATGGTGTAATAATAATAATAATTTTCATGATCAACAACCTCAAAAACCCCACCGTAATTAATTGTGTTGAAAAAAAAACTTTCATTAAAAAGTCCGCCATTTTTAATATTGATTGCTGACCATTTTCAAATTCATTTTCATAATTAGCGACCCCGAAAACCCATGAGCATAAAAATTTAAGATGAAAATATCGACTTTCTGGGTTTTGTCGAGGAATTTTTTATTTACACCCACTGTGTTTTATGAAGCCTAGTCCATCTCCTTTTCCAGTTCTCCTAATTTTAGACTAGAGGCATCCTTTTAGGAATTCATTGCAAATTTTTGAACATTTTAAAAATATTTTGAAAACGTTAAAAGAGTTGCAAAATAGTTACAACGTTAAAAAAAAGCATTAATAGTAGCATGAAATACGTATATTTCTTGATGAAAACTAAACAAATTGAAAAAATTAAATCGCTAGGTAACTTAAAAGAATTTTTTGAATGAACCTCTTTCAAGAATTCTTGAATATACAGAACATGCTTTTCTTAAACTCGCTTTTATTTGCACCTCACTTCGGCAGAAAAGAAAAGTAATTTCTCACAAAGACGCTATTTATACTGACGAGTTTGGAGTATGGTTTTATCACAGAAATGACTCAGTGAGTTATACTTGTGCAGTGGCAATGAACCAAGTGGTTATACTTTTAGGAAACTTCCTCGCTTGATCAGAGTGAGGGTTCAATGTCACGTGCAAAATAATCAGAAATTAATTCAACTAAAAAATTCTTAAAAATTCTCAAACCTTTCCTAAACCCAAGCGAACTTAAAGTTTACTTTGAACAAAATTTTATTATCATCTGAAAAGCAAGTAACTTTTTAACAGAATTTTTTTTAACTGATAGAATATCTCTTTGTAGGCCTCTGAAAATATCAAAAGAAAAGGCTTTATAATCTCAGGGACAAAGCTCGGAAAAGTATAAGTGACGCGCAATAACCAACTAAGCTATCCAGCAACTTGGATCTTCGTTACATATCAAAGAAAGCATTTCTCTGGTGCTTAATGAGTAGTTCTCAGGAAACTTGAAAATCTATAAGCGACTTTAATAGAAATTTTTTGATGTTAAAAAACAATTTGGAAATGAAAAGTAATAAACAGTAAAGAAAAGTTAAATGCAAAAATGCAATCCAATTCTTCTATTATACTTTCATACTCAGGTTTTAATGCAAAATGGTACTTATTAAACAATAATTATTTAAAATATGTGAAACAAAGAATTGAATTTTACTTATTTCAAAAAGAACTCAATACTTTTTTTCTTTAAATATTTAAAACATATAAAAACAATACGAAACTAATAAATCATAAAGAAAAGTCAAATACAAAAATACTTTAATAAACTCAATGACAAAAAACAATTTTCTGCTGTACAAAAACTTCCGTAAAGCGCACCGTTTTCTATTTATCCTGTTCTTTTATCATACCTGTTTACTCATTTTCGAATGTGAAATAACTATTCTAAAACAATGATTAAAACTATATGAACCAAATAATTGAGTTTTACTTATTTCACAAAGGGCTTGAAAAATTTGTTCTTTAAAAATTTTAACTTTTAAAAATTAACTAAAACTGATAAGCAATAAAAAAATAGTCGCATTCAAAATCGTTTTTATAACCTTAATGACAAAAAACCATTTTCAGCTATACAAAAACCTCCACAAAAAGCACAGCTTTTCATTATTCGAAATCTTTATAATAATTTTAACTCATTTTTTATTTTAGGATAACATTTCCTATGACTTAATTTTAAATACTTAGAAAAAATTGTTCTTTTTTAATATTACCTATTTCAAGACACCGTGGCTACGAGTACCGATATTTCGGTAAAAAAAGCCGGATTTTTTCGGCAAAAATAAAGCAATTCAGAGTTATAAATTTTCATTTTGATCGATAAATTTTACCAATTTTTCCCTTTTATAAGTTTTAATGTCACATTTCAAATTCAAATGATTGAATTTTGAAAACTACACAATGGACAATTTGAAATTCTTGATTTTAAAATGATTTAAATTTACTTGAAATCACTGAAATTTTTAAAGATATATTAAGCTGAAGTAACCACATGTTCTTGTCATGAAAACCTATTTCATAAATAAGGGCTCATTTAAGGCTGATTTAAAGCCCTTTTGCTAAATTTAATGCTCCATTATTTAAAGAAAAAAAAACGAGATTGCGCTGGCTTAACGTTAAGCCTACTTATCGTTTCAGTAGAGTTAAAAATGTTACACCACCGCCTCATTTTATTAAACTTTTCAATTTTTTACGTTTTTCATTTTTATAACCTTTTTTTAGATTATTATATACAGTCCGGAGTAAATTTTTTTTTGCATCGTGCAATTAGTTTCTTTGAACTGCTGAATTAGCAAATAACTCTACTAATGTAACTATTAGTTTTCTACTAATCTTTGAAGGGTCAATTTTCGCTAATCGAATCTGTGAACTTTTACCAGTAATTATTTAAATTGTACCAATTTTTATTTAAAGCAGTAACTTTTCCATAAGGAGAAAGCGATACAATTAAAATAACATTCTTCAGTCACCCGGATTCATATTTATTTAAGCTCTGTTGAAAAGTAATGCATGAGTGCCATGCAAATGCATAATTAATTAATCAATATATTGATTCACATTTATCCCACTATTGAATTAGCAAATATCTTTACTAACCGGATTATTAGATTTCTACTAATTTCAGGTGGCTCACTTTTCTCTAATCGAATCTGGAAACTTTTACTAGTAATTATTTAAATTTTACCAACTTTTATTTAAACAGACCTCAAAGTATCTTTTTTATAGGGATAAAGCCATATATAACTTATACAAGTTTTGTGAAATAATTGCAATTTTATATGGAAAATAAGGAAAATATAAAAAAAGAAAAATAGAAAAAAAGTTCAAAATGGAACACAGAACTCTATAAAAATCTTTAAAGTTTAGAATTCAATTTGACTCTCTTCAGTTCTTTATAATATTTCTTTAACTTACTTGATTTTTAGTAATCTTACGAAATTCAAACATTTTACTCTAAAATATTCTACATTATTTTTCTAAATTTTAGGAAAACGTTTGATATGTTTAATCTTAAGAGAGTTCCTTTTTAAATCTTGTCAGGCCTTCTAGACTTTCTAATCTTTAAAAATTATTCAAACTTTTCCTGATTTTTATTTTTAAATCTGCAAAATTAAAAAAATTGCCTTAAAATCTTACAAATTCTTCCTTCATAATTTTTGAAATCTTTTTAAATAATCTCACCAAAAAAATTTTAAATAAAAAAATATTTGAATTTTTTCTAGGAACCTAAAAAATTGGTTATTTATTTTCATGAAACATAAAAAAGTCCTGAAAACCTTACAAGTATTAATTATTTTTATTCGATTCACAACTTCTGAATACCTCTTAAACTTACATTTTTTCTAAATGATGTAATACGGCAAAATTTCAAAATTTTGGTTTAAAATCTTGTACAACCTTTTTTAGAATTATTGCAAATAATTAGAAATGTTTATCAGTTTATTTAAATTTTCTCTTAGAATTCATTACAAACAATTATTACAAAATTTCCCATAAATCTTCTTGCAACATATTTTTCGAACCCCCTCCCCCTTTTTTAATATTACGTAATTTGTTTGTGAGTCCTGTCATAAATATCCCACATTGATCCATCATAATTTTCAGATGGTAAAAAATTCTTATTTTTCATTACTTTGTTGAAACAATTAGAAGGCGATATTTTGAAGAAAACAAACAATATTAGTTCACGTCAACAATTTCTCAATATGACCTACCTATCGCTTCCCTGGAGTTAAAAATATTAAACTATCGCGTCTTTTTATTAAACTTTTATATTTTTCACGTTTTTCGTTTTTATAAACTTTTTTTAATAATTATATAGAGTCCTAATTGAATAAATTTTTTTGCATCGTGCAATTGGTTGTGATGCACTATTGAATTAGCAAATATCTTTACTAACTGGATTATAAGTTTTTTACTAATTTCTGGTGGCTTACTTTTCCCTAATCGAATCTGGAAACTTTTACTAGCAATTATTTAAATTTTACCAACTTTTATTTAAACAGACCTCAAAGTATTTTTTTATAGGGAAAAAGCCATATATAATTTATACATGTTTTGTGAAATAACTGCAATTTTCTATGGAAGATAAAGGAAAATATACAACCGGAACCAATTTAGAAAATCGAAAACATAACTCTCTTAAAAATTAGCGCATAAAGAATACAAAATTATACTAATAATAAAATACAATATAAAAATTTCAAATAACTATTTCTTTGCTTAAAATTTTTGAATACTTTCATTCGAGCTGAAATTACATTCTGAGTATTAAGAACAAAAAAAATAAGTATTTTCAGTTTGTTTTTAGATTTATGCAAATATCATTTTCATAAGATTTCTTCTGAGAAAATTAAAAAACGATATCTGAATATTTTAGATTTGTCAAAAAAGAATCTAGAACATTTTTACAAATTTTGGTGTTTCATTTTATTATATTTTACCAAATATTAGGAAAAATTCGAGTAATTTAAAAGATGTTTACGACATATAGAAGTTTGGAGAAAATAAAAATATTTAATAAATTTTCGGAAACTTTGCCAAGTTTTTAAATATGTCCAATCTATGTAAAACGTCTTAAATCCTTAGAAATATTTTTAACTGATTCGAATTTTTATTCAAATTTTGAAAAATCGTTCAAAGTTTGAAATAAATGACCTATAATCTTCTAAATCCTGCCAGGAATTTTGAGCAAATTAGTTTATTCTCTTGAAATCTTGCGAAATTCTTTTAAAGCTTCTAAAGTTTATTTTTGTAATCTTTAAAAATCGACATTTCTAACAACTTTTTAACGTTAGAAATTCTTTTTGATTCTATTCAAATCCTTCTAAATATTTCTTTAATTTAATCGATTTTTTTTTAATTTACGAAATCGAAACATTTCACTTTAAAATCTTCTACATTAATTTTCGAAATGTTAGAAAATCTTTTGATATGTTTAAAAAACTTTTTTAGTTTTCTCTTAAAGTTCATTTTCAAAAGATGAAAAATCATTTTAAGTTTTTACGCGAATCTTAAAAAAATCCTTTTTAATCTCGTCAGGCTTTCTAAACTTTCTAAACTTTAAAAATTATTCACATTTTTCATGATTTTTTTTTTAATTCTACAAAATGAAAAAAATTGCCTTAAAATCTTTCAAATTTTTCCTTGGAAATTTTTGAAATATTTTTTAATGTATTGTAATATTTTTGACTAATCTCTTAAAATTAATTTTCAAAATAAAACCATATTTTCATTTTTCCTAGGAATCTAAAAAGTTAGTTTTTCATTTTCATGAAACCTACAAAATTGCGAATCCATTATAATTTTAAGACTGTAAAAAATCTTTATTTTTCCTAATTTTGTTGAAACAATTATAAGGCAATATTTGCCAAATAGAAACAGACTAGGTCATGTCAATAACTTCTCTATGTGCCTTACTTATCATATCAATGGAGTCAAAAAGGATACACCATCACGTCATTTTATCAAACTTTTCTATTTTTCACGTTTTTCATTTTTATAACTTTTTTTAAAATTATTATATACAGAACTATGTAATTTTCTTTTTAACAAGATATTAGTTTTACACTATTGAATTAGGTAATATCTCTACTCCTAAAATTAGTAATTTTCTACTAATCTTAAGTAGCTCACTTTTTGCTAATCGAATATGCAAATTTTCACTAGTAATTAGTTTAATTTTTTCTAATTTTTATTCAGAGAGCAAAACTGCTTGAAAACTGAAATATACTCCTTCTTTCGGAACTGAAGTTGATACTTATTCCTCTCATGCCTGATAAAGAAAATAGATTTTTCCACCATTTTTTTATTAATCTCTGGCACGAAAATGAAACCTTTTACTTTCGTGACATTTTCTCCTACGGCGAATCATTATTTAGTCAAAGCCCGATAAACAATATATTTTTCATTGATATCCGCTCGTCTACAAGCCACAATTTTCAAGTTATCAAAAAATGCACTGTCGTAATTAGAAGCGAGGTTTTAACAATAATAGAACTAATTATCCTTTCTTCAGAAAAAGAAATTGGGTTTACTTTCCACAATATTCTTTTTAAGATTTTTCAGGAAATCATATATGATTAGAAAATGTTGCATTTAATTTACAGACGTTTTCTTATAATATTTAGAAAAATTCCTGTAAATTCAATATGAATTACACCAATTTTTTTCCACTTACTTGAATTTCTTTTAATGGCCTTCTTTTATTTCAAAATTGAACTACTTAGTTAAAAGTGGAACTACTTTGTTAAAAATTAATTTTTTTTATCATTTCAAGCCTTTTCAATTCAAAATTATCAGTCGTATGTTATTCTTTCAAACGGTTTGAAAAACTCTTAATCTTTAAAAATTAGTTTTATAATGGATTTTTAAACTGATTATATTATGTTAGGAAACAAAAAACGTTGATTATAAAACTAAAATAAGAATTTCCTCCTTAAATTATGATCAAAGAGAGAATCTGCTTCTTAAATTTAATAAATAAATTAAAATAGAACAAATTTAATTGAAATAAATCACGCTATAGTTAATGTCACATAACCAACTTCTCCGCAATAAAATTTGATGTGCTCGATCAAGCACGTCCTGGATACTTGTCGATTAATGGACCTGTCTCGAAGTACGGGTTAGGAATTTCAACACGCACTTCTGAGGGAGCATCAAAAACCGCATTTTTTTCTCTTCCCTCGAGCTCCGTCCATTTCTTTCCATATTTTATATTCGTTACAGAGAAAGTGCCAATAGCAAGAGTGAACGCAATAGTCTACGACTCTGCGTCCTGCGAGAGTTCGGTTCAGGAATGAGAAACCACTTCTCAAACAACCTGTGGATAGATTTACGAGATGCAAGAATTTCCCACTATAGTTTCCCTAAATTATTGTAGGTACTTCCACGAGATCAGTGAACCCTGTAAAAAGATGATTGAACTCTTCACTAATAATCGACTTTAACTCTAGACGATTGATCGACCCTTGTCCAAGTTTATTGAATTTATTATTAACAAAACTATACATATTACAACATTGGTTCAGGGTAGCCACTTTTCTAGCCGGAAAAATTCCTGGTCACTTCCCGTCCCGCAAACATTTTTCACGGTAGTTGGAATTTTTTTCATTTGAAGTAATCGAAACTAAACTGCAAATTAAAGCAGCCAAAATAGAACTCTTTTGAATTTTAAACTTTCCAAATTAGAGCTTAAAAAATTTATACTTACAAACTTTTTATTTAATTAATTTCAAGTAAAAATATATATTTTCAAAAAAAAGAGGAATTTTCACACAATTATTGAGTAAAAAAAACATTATTTTTAACAAAACAGTTGGATTTACAACCAAAAACTCAATCATTTAATCAAAAGAGACGAATTATTAGTAGAAGTTACATTTTTAAACAAATAGTTGAATTTTCTGCCAACATAGGAGAATTTAAAAAAAAAGTATTTTTCAACCAAGAAAGATAAATTTTCAACCATAAGGACAAAAGATCAACAAAATAAATAAATTTCAAACTAAGAAAGATTATTTTTTAACAAAATAATTACATTCTTAAGCAAATAGTTAAATTCTCATCCAAGTGGTCTAATTAAAAAAAAAACGATTAAAATCCTACTACAAACAGTAGCATTTTCAATACAAAAGTTAAATTTTCAAACCAAAAAGTCCAACTTTTTAGGAGACAGTTTAAGTATCAACTTGAAAAGGTGAATTTTTAACAACAAAGATAATCTGAAATAAAAAAAAACATGCATTTTCAACGAAAGTTACATTAAAAAAAATATTAATTTTCAACCAAACACTTAATTCTCAACCATGTAAGATTAATTTTCGACTAAAAGGGATGACTGTAAAAATTATTTTTTAATCCAAGAGGATGAAAGTTCAACAAAACATTTGAATTTTTCACCAAAAAAATATTACTTTTTAACAAAATAATTTTATTTTAAAACAAATACTGGAATTTTCGATCTAGAAAAACGAATTTTTCAGAGGACATTTAAATTTTCAACAAAAAGTTAATTTTCAACCATGAAAGATGAATTTTGAACAAAAAGATCGAAATTGCTATCCAGAAAGATGATTGCTCAATAGAACACTTGAATTTTCTACAAAAACATATAAATCTTCAACAAAATAATTTAATATTCAGGCGAATAGGGCAGTTTTTGAGCCAAACAGGCGAGTTTTTCAGAAGACAAAAAAGATAACTTTCAACCAAGAAAGATGAATTTTTAACCAAAAAGGATGACGTTTCTACCCTAAAATATAAATTTTCTATCCAAACAGACTCGATCTAAAATGAAAAAATGTTCTCTGTCTCAAGAAAATGTACTAGATTGAAGAAACTTACTTTTTTTCATTCAAGTACGTTTTCTTGAAACAAGACAAATTTTCCTGGATCATAAATATTTTATCGTCCGCATTCGTACCGTTATTCTCGAGTGTCGATGCTAATTTTTTCCGCGTATTTTGCAAACAGTTAATCCAGTCACTTTGCAACCTTCATTTTCTTTCTCTTCTTTAACTTGGAAAATAAAAATGTACAACAAAAGAAAAGCCAAGGGCATCCTAAAAATAATTATCTTTAACATTTTTGTCTTTCTTCTAAGTCTAAGAGCTGGCTCTAAAATATCTTCACAAAAAAAATCCTAAATTAGAAAAGTAAGAAACGCACAGCTGAGAAGAAGAAAAAGCTAACACGTTTTAAGTGTGATAAACTCGAAAGTGTGTTTTCAGTTTAAAATAATAAAAAGAAGCAAGATTTAAAAAAGGGAAAATGAATAGGAGCAAAAAATAAGAAAAAAGAAATTGTCGATGAAGAATCAAAGCACGTGTTTCCGGGGTGTAGAAATAGACTTGACTCATGATACAAACTAAAGATACGTCAACAGCTCGACCAATCCGTGCAGAGTGATGCGATTTACCGGTTGGACAGTAAGAAAAAGAACGAAGAAAAGAGTCCCAAAGATTGGTTCGTAGGCTTGTCAGAACGGAAGGCCAACGTCCGAGGAAAACTTAAAACCCTATAAAATTCTCAATGCAAATTTTATAAGAAAAAAACAGTATTATTATTATTCCCTTAATTCACTTCGGGGAAGATGCGTACAAAATGAAAATGAAATAATAAATATTAAACACCAAAAACAAGTGACAAAATTAAATTCTTGAAGAAGAACCAGTTTTTAAAAAGGGACCAAATTAGATTCAAAAGAATGGAATAAGAATGGCATTCTTGAGACGATGACAGACTGGACAAACCAGAACTTCCAGAAAAAGGTATAAGATATACTTCCTAGAAAAAGATACAATTTTTAAGGGCAAATGGTCTATGTCTCTGACGTAGTCAAAATTTCAGTTTGCAATGCACTTTTCGTTCGCCTTTTTATTTTAAAACTAAATAAATGAATCGGTTGGGTCCTTTGGAGTATTTTTTTTTTTAAAGCTGTTTTTATAAGTTTTTCATGGCCTCCTTGTAGCAGTAGCAGATCAAGCAGACGAGCTGAAGGAAAAAGTGAGTTTTCCCGAAAAGAACTTTTCCTTAGAAAATAAGTCCAAAGGACTTAACCCACCTCGGCTCATCTATTTTCTTTTATCTCCCAAACGGTGGGTTTCGAGGGGTCTCAACCTAAAAGGATCTTACACCTCCCGGACTTTTTGTTCTCATTGTTATGGTACCTCCGTACCATTTTGAGAGAGAAAAATAGTTGTAGACGTTTTTGAAAAAAACTGAATTTTCTACTTTCGTAGTCAACCGTAGATTTTAAGTATAATTTTGTGGAAATAACACTAGTCAACGATTTGCATAAACTCATTACTTTGGCACGTGAAAAAAAGATATATTAAACATTTTGCAATAACAATTAAAAACAGGTTCATTCTTTTCGGTTGAAAAATTCTACTACATATTACATTTTTGTTGAACAATCTAAAAGTATTTTATAGAGAATTTTTTTGTATAAAATTAATCTCATTGGCTGAAAATTCATCTTTCAGGTTAAAAAATTTAAATATTTGACTTAAAATAATTATTTTTAAAAATAAAAATTCATCTTTTCACAGAAAAAAAAATTCGAATAAAATTTGTTGCAGCAAATTTCGTAGAGCGACAAAGTTTTCTTTAGCCTACTTCGCGTCTTTCAAAAAGCATATGTTTGTCATGGAAAAACAAAATAAAGTTTAACCGATATTTGTATAAAGTTTATCCTGTGACGTTCATTTTTGTTGTAGAGAATCTTTCGTCGGAAATCAATGTAAAGTTTATCTTCTGTTTTTCTGTGTTTATTTTAAAAGTCTACTATCATATTTTTGTTTAAGAATTTACCTTTTTAATTTCAAAATTTAATTATTTTGTTAAAAATTCAAAAATTTGGTTAGTCATATTTTTTGGTTTAAAAATCCACTATTTTGTTAAAAATTCGTCTTTTTGGTTTTAAAGTTTAACAATTTAATTGAAATTCTTCTCCATTCTTAAACCATACATTTTTTTTGTTTGTAAATTCAACCATTTGGTCGAAAGTTTTAATAATTTATTAAAAATAATTTTTTTTTGTTGAAGATTCATCATTTTAGTTAAAATGTTTTGTAGTAAATTCGTCTTTTTGGCTTAAAAATTCAACAATTTGGTAGAAAATTCCACTATCTGTTTAAAAAAATCAACTTTTTTGTAAAAAAGTATTTTTTATAAAAAATAATCATTTTAAACAAAAATGTAACTATTCCATGTTCGGCTAAGTTTTGATCCGTTTTAGTTTGAAAATTTACGGTATTTTAAGCACAAATATATTTGAAAATTTATATATTTGGATATAAATTAAACTACTTTGTTAAAAATTCGTTTTTTGAAATGAAAAATTTAATTTTTAAACTAAAAATTGAACTATTTTGTTCAAAACTCAACTGTTTAAAAATTTACTTCTTTGATAAAAATTCATATTTTCCTGTAGAAAATTCAACTATTTGGTAAAAAAAATTAACTTTTTAGAGACAAAACTATTTTTTTGTTAAGAAACAATTTTTTTAATAAAAATTCAACTCTTCCATTTTTTGTCAAAAAATAGTTCTTTTTATTTTAGAAATTCACCTATTAGGTTGAAAATGGATGTAATTTCTTGAAGATTCGTCTTTTTTATATAAAATTGATCTTTTTGATTGATAATTGAACTGTTTAGTTAAGAATTTATGTATTTTCTTTTAGATATTATGTTTTTTTCCTCTTTATATTATGTATAGAAGATGGAATTTTTTTCTATATTGACTGAAACATCTTTTTTTGGTAAAATAATATTTTTTGGATGAATATACAAGTACTGGGTTAATAATTGACCTACTTTCTTAATTCATAAGAAGAGGTAAGATTTTAACAAAATTCCCTTCACATCAAATCGTCTAACGTGTTTTTTGGATGATCCCTAAATAAATTCTGGAAAAAAATTTAGTGCGCAAAAATTACGTAAGATATAATTAGAGAGGAAGTTCTTATTGGGGGGGGGGGGGTCATGATTCAATAATTTCAAGAAAAAACTTAATTTTCACTTAGAAAACGATTTCGTTGATTCAACCAAATTCTTTATGGTTATTAAATGGACAACCAAGTATTTGGCAGAACCAACTATATTTTTTGGTTCTTTTAACCAAATATTTTCGTAAATTGAGTATTGGGCTGAATAAAAAAAAAAATATTGTTGGAACAATCAAATATTTTGTTGAATCAACCAAAATTTGATGTGTAGTCAAGAAAACAATTTTTTCGGTTCAAGAAATTTATTCTGAATATTAATTTTAGAAATAAGAATTTGGGGAAAAAATACATTACAAGTTCAAGCTTTTCTAGGTTCTTCAAGATTCTATTCGATAGGAATTTAGGTCGATGTTATCAAGATTATTCGAAGGCAGAAAAATATGTGGAGAATTTTCATCAACGGAGACGCAGCTGCACACGCTGTGCCTCATAAAGATGTTTATCGAGTGTAATAAGCGGAAGACGAGCCTCTGACAATGCACCACTATCGCACTTTGCTTCCCTCTTATGCATGCACTTGGTTTAAATTACACGCGGTACCCTGCACTAAGTATTTCTTAATACATTTCACTCTCACACAATAATTTAATATTCAATAAGACATTTTCACAAGAACTGATTTTACGCTAAATTCGGATTTCAAAAAATACGAAAAAAACCATTTCTAATCAAATGTATCGAAATCGAGCTGTAGAAAAATATTTCAACCATTGTAAAACAATCTTGTAACATGATTGCTTACAATCAGCGACTTTTTAAAGTATAAGTTTAAATTTAATTTCCAGGGTGGCGATTCGGCGGAAGATTTTAAATTCCCGGTCATTTTCCGGTTTTTCCCGATCATGTTATTCAATTTTCCAGAGCAACTATAATTAACATTCATTTTCACAAAACCTTGCAAAATAAATCTTTTTTTAAAGAAATACCTACATTTTTCGCTAAAAAATATTAATTTTAACCAAAAAAAATGGAATGGTTAAACTTGCAGTTGAAAACATTATTTTTCAACAACAAAAAAAGCGAATTTTCAACAAAATAATTAAATTTTCGACCGAACTGATGAATTTTCCACCAAAATGATTCACCTTCAACCAGAATAGTTGAATTTTAAACCAAAAAGATAAGTCTTGAAATAGAACACTTAATCTTGAACTTGAAATTAATCTTGATCAATCGAATTTTCAAAAAAAAAAAAATAACTTTGACTAAAAAAGGTAAATTGTCCATCAAAACCTAAATAATTATACTTTTAGTCGAAAATTTTTTTTCTCAATCAAAATGATTAACCTTCAACCGGAATAGTTGCATTTTAAACCAAAAAGAGAAATCCTCAACTAAAACAATTAATCTTGAACTGAAATAATTGAGTTTTCAACAATAAAAATTAATCTTGACTAAAACAGATAAACTGTCAATCAAAACCTAAATAATTACATTTTTAGTCAAAAAATTATTTTTCAACCAAATAGATGAATTTTAAACTGAAACTATGGAATATCCAGTACATTTTCAAACAATGTGATGAATTTTTAACTAAAATTGTACATTTTTAACTGAAATAGTTGAATATTAGACCAAAAATACGAATTTTCAACTAAATAAGATCATTTTTCAAGAAAAAATTGAATAATTAGATTTTTAATAAAAAAATGACTGTTTAAACAATGAGATGAATTTTCAACTAAAATGATGGAATGTTCAACAGCAATAATAGTTAGATTTTCAGTTGAAAAAAAATTAAACCAAAAAAGAAACAAATTTTCAAAAAAATTAGTTAAATTTCCGTCAACAAAATTCCGTTCCATCCAAATATAAAACAAGTTTTCAATCAAAAAGCTCATTTTTCAAACAATGAAATAAATTTTTAATAAAAATGATGAATCTTCAACCAAAAAAATTAATTAAAAAAAAATACTTTAACTTTCAAACAAGTAATTTTATTTCCAACCTAAAAGGAGCATTTTTAACTAAAATGATTAATAGTTAACTGGAATATTTGAATTTTTAACCGTAAAGATTAATTTTTACCCAAGACGATTAACTTTCCAGAAAAAAGATAATTCTCCGCAAAAAAATTTTTTTAACAAAATATGCGAATTTTCAATGAAATAGTTGAATTTTCAATTGGAAAAGACGAATTTTCGTTAGAATTGTTGAATTTTGAACTAGAAAATATCAGTTTTCAACCAAAAATGGAACAGTTTAATGTTCAGTTTAAGAAATTAATTTTGAACTCAACTAATGAATTTTCCACAAAGTACATACATTTTAAAAGGTATAATTTAATTTTTAAATGAAAAATTTCAATTTTCAACTAAATAGTTGAACTTTCATCCAAATAAGATGAACTTTCTACCAAAAATAGAATAGACCAAGAAAGATGACCTTTCTACCATAAAAGATAAATTCTCAATAAAGAAAGATGAATTTTTTTACACCAATAAGTCTGATTTTTGACTAAAAATACGACTTTGTAAAAACAGTTTGTTTAACTTACAAAGCTGTATTTTTAACCAAATGCTCGAAATGTTCAAACAAAAAATATTAAAATTAAACAAAAACAGTTAAATCTTCAAGAGAAAAGTTCATTTTTAAACCAGAAACATGACTTTGTACAATAAAAGATTTATTCCAAACCAAATAGTTAAATTTTAAACTAAAAAAGTTTTTTGTAACATAAAGTGAAAGAGACAAAATTTTCAGTTTCAAAAATTAGTTTAAAAAAGAACGAACTTTCAAACTTGTGAATTATACCTGTTTGTTACGTTACAAGTAAATTAATGAACGAAAGTTATTTTTTGGGATTGACAATGGGCCATAGACATGCTCATCCAAAGCCAGAGTTTTGGTATAAAATTTGAGTGGAATTAATGTTTCATATCACGATTAATTAAAAATAAATACTATTTGGCACTTGTTTAAAAAACTTCCATAAACAAATTCACAGTTTGGTTATTTTTCAACAAATAAGCTCAATTTTTGTTTATAGAATCTGCTAATAATATCATTCCAAAGAATATTTTCTATGATGATTTCCTTATTTACAATTATTAATTATTTAAAAAATATCAATAATCAACAGTATCATAGCAAAGAATCATCGAAAAGACATTATTAGTTGATTATGTAAACAAAAATTGGGCGTCTTCCTTAAAAAATACGTAAACTCTGAATTTGTTAATGACCATTACTTAAGTAATCAACAATTGTTGTCGATTTAAATACAATCATATTTATGAAAATGATTAAAAATATTAATAGTTCTTATAAATATTAAAATTATCATAGCGAAGATTCATTGGAAAGAAATTCGTACTTCATTCCACGAAAATTGAGGCTATTCGTTAAAAAATATCCAAACTGTAAATTTGTTTATAAAAATTATTTAAACAATATTTACCAAATAAATTTTTCAATTAATTGTTATGAACCAATAATCACTCTCACATCTTATACAAACACTCAGGTTTTGAATAAGCTAAATATCGCCAATCCCGAAAAATAACTTTTCTCTTTTCTTCATTAATTTTTTCATAACGTAATAAACAATTTTTGTTTAATTATTCTCACTCAATAGAAATTATGTCTAGATGGTTTCAGCACACTTATAAGACCTTGTTTGATAAATCTAAAAATCTTTAAAAAATTATACTCCTGAAAAATTAAAAATAAGCCCATGTTGTTACAAAAAAAAATCTTAACAAATTTTAATAAAAAATCTAAGCATACAAATCTTTTCGAAATTAGAAAATATTTCATTAAAAAAATACAAGTCGAATAAATGTCATAGGCTAAAAATTGATTTGTTCACTGTAACTTATTTGTCCTGTAAATGTATAATTCCTGACGGAATAGTTTTAAATTTAGCAATTAAAAATAGCAAAACAATTTCACATTTACATTGATAAGAAAATGGAATACCTTCCAGTTCTTAAATTTGCAGCTTTTCAACTTGGACAGTGAAAAAATTAAGAAATACATTTTTCAAATAATTTTAGAACCAGTCTTTTCAAACCAATGTCTAAAAAAACTTTATTTAAATATATACGAATCATCTCGCAAATCCTAGAATTCTTGTTTCTCCATTTGCATTTTCTATTAATCTGATAAGTTCGTATACCTTGGTAGCTTATTTACTAGGGACGGGAAGATAAATGAGGAATTAGATAGACGAATAAATGAAGGTAAGAAGATTATTGGTAGAG
>NC_046659.1:121388578-121389737 GCF_010883055.1 Belonocnema kinseyi | reverse complement strand
TTTTATTGCAAGTTTTATAATAATTACCGAAAATAAAAATATTTTTATATAAATATTTTTTTATATAATTTTGGTCCTATTGCACGGGAACAATTTCAATTCTTTTTTATTTTCATTTAATTTAATAAGTGAGTATAATTTTATGTAATACCATTGAAAAAGTATAATTATTATTGTTATTAGTGAATATAATTATTATTATTAGGAATAATTATCAAAATGAAATGAATGTTTCAATTAAAAGTGCTATCAAATATAATAACTAATCATACGTTTGAATGAATATTAAAATATCTACCTCCTCTTTAATTAAATTTTTATTGAAATTCAATTTCAATTGACTTCCAGTAACTTGCATCTTTCTTTTTAATATAAGATTTTATGCAAGCAAGTACTAGAAATAAAGACAGAAATGAACATTTAAACACAGATAACAGAATGTTTTTAGTGGTATTAATTACAATTTTCAATTTTAAAACTTCCAAAGAGAAGAAATTTTGAAACTAGGTAACTTAAATTAAAGGATTTTTTATTGCAGATTATCAAAACCAAGAACTCTTCAATTTTAAAATAATGACAATTGAACGATATGTAGTGTGCAAGAGTTACAATCGACAACTACTTGATCTTGAAGATATTCAAACTGAAATCCTTATATATTAATGATTTTAAACATGAGTCAAAGTTATCAATTCTGAGAATTCAAAACTTAAGAAATTTCAAATAAAAATTGTGAAAATTATAGAATTTTTAATTTTAAAACTAAAAACTTACCTAAGTTGTAATTCTAAATTCTCAAAATAAAAAAACCCTTTAATTTAAAAGACTGACAATTTAAATTTCGAAAAAGTACAAATGAAATCTCTTGGAATTTGAAGATTCATAAATCAAAATTGTTGACTTTTGATGGTTTCGGAAATCAATTATCAAGTTTTTAATTCTAACTGTTCTAAAAAGAAGAAAATTTGATATTAAATCATCAAAATTTAAGAATTTTTAATGGAGAGTTTAAAAAATTAAGAATTCATAAATTCGAATAGATTTATGACTCAATAGCCTACTCTCTAAATATGAATCAGTGAAATTTCACAGATTGTGAGTGAAATTTCACTGATACAAATAGCCTCTCTACTGGAATTGTTTAAACTCATAAATTGCC
>NC_046659.1:121383018-121388478 GCF_010883055.1 Belonocnema kinseyi | reverse complement strand
AACACAAAATCTTTCCAGCAACTTAGGTAAATTATTTTTTAATCTTTACTTAAAGTTTGTACAAGATAAAGGAGAACGATAAGAACGAAGAAAAAGGTTTTGACGACAATCGTTTCTCTCTTTTTTTTTAAATGAATTTTCATTCAAAATTCTTCAAATTTTTCCTCCTTTTTAAAACTTTTATGACAGCTTCAATTTGCAGGTAAATTTGATTCACTTTCCCAATTAAAAATAAAATTGAAATTGGAAATTAAATGTATTGAAAATTCGAGTAAAAAGGTTCAGACCCCCCGGCGTGAACGACGACGAGACTTAATTTACCGTGACCGTAACCCTTCGCTCGATTCCTGGAAAACGAAGAAAAAAATGACAGAAAAAATTGGTGGCAGCCATGCACTTGTCGTGGCAGCCAACACCTGCTTGAAGTGGCGAGCCCTGTTTTACGGCAACAAAAATAAAGTTTATGTTCCAACTGGTTTGTAAATGTTCGACAAGCTTTGTGATATATTTTTTGAAGAATCCAGAAGAAGCTAATTGTGTAGAAGGCAAGGATGTCTTCACGAAATACACAAATGATGTAATCGTCTCTGCAGCTTTTTGGATAAGTGTCGACTCCTTGAAGGATAAAAAGAACGAATTTTATGTGAGAGGAACAGATATGACAAAGTTAAATTTTGCTCGACTCCTAAAAACCATGATTTTAGTGATTTGCCCTCAATTAATGAGACGGCTAGGAGAAACATTTCTGTCGCGTAAAAGAAATCAATTTTTCAAAAGGGTAATTCATGAGACATTGAAAGCCAAAGAAGATAAGAATTTTATCAGATCTGATATGATCCACCTATTGATGGAAGCTAGAGATAAAGTAAATGGAATTGATTTATCAATTAACGACATTGTTGCACAGGCTTTTATTTTCTTTGTCGCAGACTTTGATACTTCGTCGACGTTGATGTGTTTTTTGGACCATGAACTTTCATTGAACCCAGGTATATACAGGAGAAGCTTCGCCGTGAAGTAGACAATTTAACAAAAGAAAGTATAGAGATTTCCTATGCGGATATTTCAAAGATGAAATATATGGATATGGTAATATCTGAAACACTAAGGAAGTATCCACCAGCTCTTGGGACTGACAGAATTTGTGTTCACAAGCATACTTTTTCCAAACCTACTCTTTTTTTTTTATTCCCATTTATGGAATACACCACGATCCTAAGTATTTTCCAGAGCCGAAGAAGTTTGATCCTGAAAGATTTAGTGATGAAAACAAGGATAAAATCAATCCTTACACCTATCTACCTTTTAGTCTTGGTCCCAGAAACTGTATCGGTAATCGGTTTGCCTTGATGGAAACGAAAATTCTGTTTGTGAAGATTTTGCAGAATTTTATTTTGGAGAAAAGTGAAAAAAACAAAGGATCCTATAGAATTTGAGAAAGGACCTACTCTGGCTATTAAAAGTGGGTTTTGGGTGAGGTTTAGAGACCGTAAAAGTTCGTTTAAAACTCTGCGAGATATCCAAAACACATTCTTCCAATTTTTGTGCAAGATCTAGGCAACTTTGTAAGCAAGTGTGCATCAAAAGTGAAAGTAATTAATCCGTGGGTTAAATGGTTTTGAAGTTTGAGATTGAGATATAAAAACCTGAAAAGAAACAAGTTTAACTTCTGTTATGAGTAATGCTTCCCGGCTGATAAAGATTATAAATCATGGCAATAAAAACAGATTATTCTCATTCTATTTTAGTTCTCATTATACTGATTATACTTTAAATCGCTACGTTTGCTTCTTTACTTTGCAATGAGAGAATTTTAATTTAAAAAATTTCATATCGTTGGTTTCTAATTAATAATTTTACCCTTTTCAACCTTGATCTGAAAATTTCCAAATTTTTACTAGATTTGACAAATCTGTCAATATTTGAATTTCTTTAATGTTCGACTATAAATAATTTTAGTCTCTTTATAGCGATTTGTTTTTTACCATTTTTTGTTAATCTAATAGTACTTTATCACCCAGACTGATACGAGTTAATCAGAAATAGTCTAGTTCAACATAAAGTGCTATAAAGATTTGAATTAATTTAGTGTATAAACATTTACATTTTATTTTCTTATATCTACTTACAGGTTGGCCATTTTAATCAAAGAAAAAAATTCCCAGTCATTTCCCGGTTTTTCTAGGTTATAAAACACTTTTTACAGTCGATAAAATAAAAAATTTTGAACTCTAAACCTCAAAACTTTTCCATTGGAAGTAATAAAAAATAGACTACAAATTTAGTAAATTAAAGAATGTTATATTCAAATACTCAATAATTTACACGTATATAAGTTAGTACTAACACTTTTCACTTAACATTTTTTAATGAAATGCAGATAAACAGCAGAATTTATAACTTATAGAGTTCAAAAATTTAAATTCGGCACCAAAAAATAAATCGACGTTATTATTTTCTTTATTCTAGGCTAAACAATCAAACATTGAACTTTAAAATTTTCAAAATTACATTATTTTAAGCAAATTGAAGCTAGCATTTTAAAAGATATTTATCGAATTTTTCCTACAATTTTTAGAAAATCCTGGCAATTTAAAAAAATTTATTTAAAACATTTCATATTCCCTTTTGACAACTTTGGAAATATTTAAAAATCCGATTAAGTATTCTCTTCAAATAATTATTCAAAATGGAAAATCATTTTCAATTTTTCTAGGAATCTTATGAGAATATTTTTTTATTCTTTTGAAGCCTTTTACAATTCTTAAAAAGTACGAATAGCCGAATTATGTCGATACACAAACTTCGTTTAAATAATTTAAAATAATTTCAAAATTTTTCTAGAAATAATAAGGGTAAAATTGTTATTTATACCTCAAAATTTAACAATTTCACTTATAAAATAAAGACTTATCAAACGTAGAACAATTAAAATTGTAACGCTCAAAATTTAAAACCTCTTAGAAACTTTAACGATTAAAGTTTTCTGTGTCAAATAATTTAGTTTCAGATTTGTTTTCATTTAAATATTTCGTTTTAATTTAATCGTCTTAAATGAACAATAAAATATTGCTAAATATTAAATAGCTTTCTTCAGAATTAAAAAAATAAAAATTGAATGGGTTAAAAAATGAATATTTTAGACTGAAACAATATTTTAAACTTAATAAAACCCTTTCATTCTGAGTATATTATTATGAAGCTACTTTTATGTTTAAAATAGTTTCAATCAGGTGAATTAAAACAGTTTAAGTTTTAACTTAAAAATCCGGATATTCTTAAACTTAGAACGGATTTAGAATCGATGTGTCAAATCAATTATTGTTCGCTTTTAAATACTCAAGTACAGATCCATATCAAAAAGAATTTATTTATTTATATTTACAGTTGATAAAATAAAAATGTATTCATCGAAAATTTTCAAGTTCAAACGCTTTTAACTTTCAATTGTTTTAAGTCATCAAGACTGCATTTTGCAATTCTTGAAATTAATAATGTACGTTTAAAAACAAAAATTTTTAATAGAAATTTTTGAATTAAAAGATTTTAAATTTACGCATTGTACACTGAATGATATGAACTAATTATTTTAAGAAACTATTAAAATCGAACATGGACAAATTTTTCTTCTAAAAATTTGTAAGACTCCCTGTCACAAAATAAATTCACTGTCATTTCCCGGGTTTTACCGGTCTCACGAAATTCCCGGTTTCCTGGTACAGCGGCCACCCTGATTTACTTAAACTTAATAATATTCGCTTGATTTTCCTAGACTTCACTAAAACTGACTAGTTTGAACTTGAATTTACCAAAATTCAACCTAAATTAGATGAAGAATTTATTTTGAAAGTAGATATAGAATTCAATTCGAATTTTTAGAATTCAATTTGAATATACTACAATTCCATTTAATTGTCAAAAAATGAAATTGAATTTCTATAATTGGATTTAAAATGATATAAATAAATTCGTATTACCGAGAATTTAATTGAAATAATCTAGAATTCAATTTAAATTTACAAGATTTAAATTTGAATCAGATTAAAAGCAATAAAAGCCTCAATTTAATTTAATTATATATGGTTGATTTCTGATAATTTCTTAAATTTGTTTGTTGAGTCCATGAATTTTAATAGTAATTGTAAACAATTTTTATTTTATTATCATACTATCCAGTGCATATATAAAACAATTTAAAATCTTAAATAAAAGATATTTTCTTAAGATTAGTGAAAATGATAAAAGGAAGTATGATTTAAATAAAAGTATTTGGAAAAAGTTAGTTTCACAAAATAATAAAATAATTGGATTTCATTTAAATATATTTTTACTTCACTTTTACTATTGCTATTTTAGTACCAAAAAAGGTTTTTTAATCTCATTTAGTCAAAATTATAAAAAGTTTCTGAACTTATTTTTAAAGTTTCGAAACTCTACCCAAGTTAGGAGTTTGATAATTTGTTAAAGTGCTCTAATCTACACAGCAAAAATTACGTGTCGAAACTTTACTGGGCTGCCTACGATCAAAAACAGTCGAAAATTTTCGTATAATGTTTATTTCAATGTTTATTTCAATGTCAATGTCAATCCTCGAAATAATGAAAAGAGTCCATGTCGTACAATGACTCTCAACGGTAGTAACAAGATATTCCGAGAGTTATGGAATAATTCTTGGGATCTTCTTATTATTTTGATTATTGTCTTGAACCTTGTAATAAACGTTGTAAGAAATTTTTAGAAATGTTGTAGTCTATCCTATAGTCTTGGACAGTCAAGTGAAGTACTGACCACTTATTTTTCCCGTATAATCTAATCTAATCCCATATCTAAAAGTGGGGTATAAAATAAAATGATATAGGTAAATCTAACAAATGTGTATGCTTCCTGAAAAATGTATCTGAATCTTTTTCTGTCGTGACGAGGTCTTTTCGACTTGTCATGGTCCTCTCTCACATGAGTTGGCAACATTCAAATGCGAGTTTGGGGGAAACTGGAAAACTTTCATGACACGCAATTTTAGTGCAAAACCCTTTTGTTCTATTTTTTCACGAAAATATAATACAAACAATGTAATGATCCAATGAAATCTCAAACAAACTTTACCACCAAAGTATCATACCACGAACTCGCATACGATTGGTTCTGGATATTTTCTGAATAAGAGGATGGAACAAGAACAGATGGTATAAAAAGCCAAGCTACAAGACAATCTTCCTCACTTGTGTGCACATCAATATTTGTAGTTAAAAAAATTATATTAAAGATTGGTCTTATATTGATAACTCTAAATGTGATCTGAAGATACGAATCATCAAAATAGTAAAGGTCAGTGCCAATTAATTTTGCTAAGTTTCATGGAGGTTACAGTCTGTCAAGTTAAAGCGTGGGTGGCTTTACTCGCAGTCGGTAAGGTGTATCGACATGATTTTGGTGTCAAAATATTAAGAAGAGCTCCCTCTT